>NW_017212478.1:0-16559 GCF_001704415.2 Capra hircus
CTGCGATGTGGGCGGGGACTATCGTGCTTCTCTCAAGCTGGAGACGGGTATGTCGGAACTCTTGAGTTGCAGCAAGGGTGTGAAGAACCCTTTGGATGTTCCAGAGGCTTAGGTGTGATTAGCCTCGCAGACGCCTCAGCGGGAAATGCGGCCCTCATCTCGCCTGGAGGGAGAAAACCACCTGGATGATTCCTCGAGGTATCATGCAGCAGGTGCTCTTGACTTACGACGGGGACCTCAGCGACCCGCTCCTGTGGCCTCAGGAAAGGCCAGTCCCCATGGGAGTTTGCTGGGGGCCTCCGGAATTCCTCTCGTCATGCCGGGCGCCTGAAAGACCTTGTGTGGAGTCGCGTGCCGCGAACCTGAGGACTCCTCTCCAGTGGCTGGACAATGGATCTTGGGGGTACTTCTGGAGTCTCCCCAGGGGAGTCAGGCTTCCCACCGTCTCGAGTGAGCGGGCATGCCACGTGCCGCTTTCCTCCCTAGCTGGCGCAGCAGTGTCACGCTTCCTCTTGCGTGGATCAACGCGATCTGTAGCTTTCCCTCGAGGCCATTTCCCCACAGGGCTGTCCAACGGCGCCTACCATGGTGTGAGTCGATTCCTCGGCCTTGAAATCTTAGGCAGCTGCAGGGAAAAACAGGTTTCCTGAATGCAGACTGAGACTATGGGGGACTCTGGGGGGGGAATGTGTGGCACGTACCCTTGGGAGTTCCTCTCGCCTTTCCCTGTGGAGAGCCGCCTCCTCTTTGAGAAGCGACGCAACGCCAGGATCTATTGCTTTGAACGCAGACAGGGCATAGATGCCCTGCTTTCGGCCTAGGCTAGGAGCGCCCGAATCGGGGCTTCTCTGATGTGGCGGGACTCTCGTTTCTTCTCTCGAGTGGAGACGGGTATGTCGCTGGACTTCTTGACGGTTGCCGCAATGGGTCGGTGAAGGACTACTTTCGAAGTTTCCAGAGGTTAGATGTTTTTAGCCTCGAGCCCCCCCTCAGGGGCACAATGGGCTCATTTCGCCTGGAGCGGAAAAAACCTCGGTTTTCCAGTTGTGCGGGCGTAGCTGTGTCTCGACTTCCGACGGCCGGATCCTCAGCGACCCGCTCTGGTGGCCTCAGGAAATTGCCAGTCCCACCCCTCGGATGTGTTTAGGGGCATCTCGCGGAATCCGTCTCCCGTCAATGCCGGCCCTTATACCTTGTAGTGGGTCCGTGCGGAACCTGAGAATAACTCTCAGTGCTTACCTGATTCTTGGCGAGACTCGGTATTCTGGAGTTCTCCCAGGTGAGTCAGATCTCATCTCTAGTGGGGCATTCTGTGCTTCCTCAGAGCTGTAGCACTTGTGTTCTACGCTTCCTTGAAGGATCCAGGGTCTCTATGGCTTCTATCTGGCGGCTTTCCCACGTATGCTTTTTATGCATTGAGGCTCTCGTCACAGCGAGCTGTCCACGTGCCACCGTGTGTGAGTCGTTCCTCGGATTGGGCAAAGTCGATGGCAATCAGGCGAAACAGGTTTGCCTTGGCAAGGACTTGAGACATTCTGGGGGACTCTGGAATCGGTGACCACGGCTGAGTTCCTCTCGCCTCGCACCGTTCCTGTGTGAGAGACCTCCCCTTGAGATTGTGACGGAAAGCCGGGAATTCATTTTCCCGAGTGACCGCAGGGAAATGTCCTCCTCGTTCGAGCTAGGAGCTGAGAACGGGCGCTCCTCTGGGTGTGGCAGCTATCGTGCTCCTCTCGAGTGGGACCGGGTATGTACCAGGGACTTCTTGAACTTGCAGCAAGTGTGTGAAGGACCTTTGAAGTTCAGAGCTTTTAGGTGCTATAAAGCATTCGAGATCCTCAGGGAAACTGGGCACTCATCTCGCCTGGAGGGGAGAACCCTCCTGGATTTTCTCGAGTTGCGGCAGTGTGCTACTCGACTTGACGACAGGGGACCTCAGGGACCCGCCTTCTGGTGCCTAGGAAAAGGCCGTCCCATGGAGTTGCTGGAGGGCCTCTCGGTATTTTCTCCCGTCACGATGCCGAGGGCCTACGACCTTTTGTGGATTTCGTGCCAGAACCGAGGCATTCCTCTCCAGTGCATGACATGGATTTGGGGGGTACTTCTGAGTTCTTCCCAGGGGGTCAGTTCCTCGTCGCGAGTTGTGGCTGTGCACGTTGCGCTTCTCCCTCCGAGCTTTTCAGCAGCCGCTGTCACGTTCCTAGTATTAGCGGTGGACCAGGGATCTTGTGCGCTTTCTCAGTAGGCTTTCCTGCGGCTTTTCCATTAGGCTTTTCCAGGGCTGCTTCCCACGTTTCCAGAAGTCTGAGTCGCATCTCGCGCTGGAAGTCGGGACTTGCGGGAAAAACCCCCCAGGGGTTTTTTCCCTTTGCGAATCGACTGAGACTCTGGGAAGGCCTCTAGGGATATGGTGGCTACGAACCTGATTTCCTCTCGCACTTTCCTGTGGTCAGAGCGCCTTCTTCTTGAGATGGGACCTGGGAGAACGCGAAATTCTTTCCCGACTCACGGAATGCGAAAGCGATCCTTCCTCTCGAGCTATGAGGCTCGAACGGGGCTCTTCTGGTTTGTGGGCGGGACTCTTCGTGCTCCTTTCGCAGTGGAACGGTATGTCGGGGAACTTCTTGAGTTGCAGCAGATGCGTGTGAAGGGCTTTGGAAGTTTCCAGAGGTTTAGGTTGATTACCTCGAATGCCTCGCAGCAAATTGTTTCATCTCGCCTGGAGGGGAGAACCTCCCTGGATTTTCTCGAGTCTGCCGCCAGTGCTCTCGACTACGACCCGGGGCGGGGGCGGCGCGCGGGGCTGGGGTCCGGAGGCGGGGCCGGGCCCGGCGGCGGGGGCGCGGCGGGCGGGGGGGCCGGGGGGGGGCGGGGCGGCGGCCGCGGGCAGGGGGGCGGGGCGCGGGGGCGGGGGCGGGGGGGCGGGGACGGCGGGGCGGGGGCGCCGGGGGGCTGGGGCGGGGGCGGCCGGCGCCGCGCCGGACCTCATGGACCGCTTTGGTGGCCTCAGCGAAAGCCACGTCCCCAACTGCGTAGTTGCCGTCGGGAGTCCTGCTCGGTTTGATGTCTCTCCCATCTCCGAATGCCTGTTCTTGGATCTTGACTTGCGCCTTTCCTGATGGCCACCAGAGCTGAGGTCCCTGCTCCGCTCCCCATTGTAGACTCAGAGCGGCAGCACACTCCGCTACACTGTTTGGAGAAAATCAAGGATGTTCTCCCCTCCAGGCAAATAGATGAGAGCCTATTTTCGCTGACATCCATCTCAAAGGCTATAGCTCACACTAACTCTGGAACTTCCAAAGGTGTCCTCACACCCTTGCAGCAAATCAAGGAAGTTTCCCGACGATACCGGTCTGCACTGTAGAGGGAAGCGACGGGGTCATAGTATGCGGGCCCGCATTCCGAGAGGAGCCCCGTTCCGCTCATAGCTCAGAGAGAGGGATCCTTTCGCGCTTTGAGGTCGGGCAAAAGAATGCTGTCTCGTCCGATCTGGGATCTCGGAAATGCGCTTGGCATGGCTGCCTGGGAGGTTCCTAGGCGGCTCGCCTTTTCCTGTGGAGAGCCCTCCTCTTGAGATGCGACGGAGAACGCCGGGAATTCTTTCCCGACCTCAAAGGAAAGGATCCCTCCTCTCGAGCTATGAGGCGGAAACGGGGCTCCTCTGGATGTGGGCGGAACTATCGTGCTTCCTCTTAAGTGCAGACGGGTATGTCGGGAACTTCTTGATTTGCTGCAAGGGTGTGAAGGACCCTTTGGAAGTTCCAGAGTTAAGTGTGCTTAGCCTTGAGATGTGTCAGCGGAAATAGGCTTCATTTTGCCTGGAGGGGAACATCCTTGATTTTCTCCAGTTGCGGCAGGTGCTCTCGACTTACAATGGGGACCGCAGGGACCCGCTCTGGTGGCCTCAGAAAGGCCAGTCAAGATCCAAGACAGCATTGGAGAGGGAGAGACATCACGAGAGGCTCCCGAGCAACTCGCATGGGGACTGGCCTTTCCTGAGGCCACCAAAGCGGGTCCCTGAGTCCCCGTCGTAAGTCGAGAGCAGCCACCTGGCGCAACTCGAGAAAATCCAGGAGGTTCTCCCCTCCAGGGCGAGATGAGACCATTTGCGCTGAGGCATCTCGAGGCTAATCACACCTAACCTCTGGAACTTCCAAAGGGCCCTTCACACCATTGCTGCAACTCAAGAAGTTCCCCGACATACCCGTTTCCACTCGAAAAGGAAGCACGAGAGTCCGCCCACAACCAGAAGAGCCCCGTTTCAGCCTCATAGCTCGAGAGGAGGGATCCTTTCCCTTCTCGTGGTCGGGAAAGAATTTCCGGCGTTCCCGTCCCATCTCAAGAAGAGGCGCTCTCCACAGGAAAGGCGAGAGGAACTCAGGGTCGTGCCACCATTCCCAGAGCCCCCAGATGTCTCAGTCGATTCCAGGGAAACCTGTTTTCCCGCAATGCCTCGACTTTCCAAGCCGAGGATCGACTCAGACCTCGGTGGAACGTGGGACAGCCCTGTGAAAAGCCTAGTGGGAAAGCCTCATGGGAAAGCCTACTGAGGAAAGCCACAGATCCCTGGATCCACGCAAAAGGGAAACGTGACACTGCTGCTAAAGCTCGGGAGGAAAGCGCACGTGCACGCCACACTCGCGACGAGGACTGACTCCCCTGGGAGACTCCAGAAGTACCCCCAAGATCCATGTCAGCACTGGAGAGGAATCCTCAGGTTCTGGCACCGAATCCACAAAAGGTCTTAGGCCCCGGCATCGACGGGAGAGGAATACCGAGAGGCCCCCGAGCAACTCCATGGGGACTGGCCTTTCCTGAGGCCACCAGAGCGGGTCCCTGAGGTCCCCGTCGTAAGTCGAGAGCACCTGCCGCAACTCGAGAAAAATCCAGGAGGTTCTCCCCTCCAGGCGAGATGAGGCCCATTTCCGCTGAGGAGTCTCGAATCTTATCACACCTAAGCTCTGGAACTTCCAAAGGGTCCTTCACACACTTGCTGGCAATTCAAGAAGATCCCCGACATACCAGTCTCCACTCGAGAGGAAGCACGAGAGTCCTGCCCACACCCAGAGGAGCCCCGTTTCCGCCTCCTAGCTCGAGAGGAGGGATCATTTCCCTGCGTGGTCGGGAAAGAATTCCCGGCGTTTCCGTCACATCTCAAGGGGAGGTGCTCTCCACAGGAAAGGCGAGAGGAACTCCAGGGTGGTGCCACCATTCCCAGAGTCCCCCAGATGTCTCAGTCCATTCCAGGGAAAACCTGTTTTCCCTGCACTGCCTCGACTTTCAATCCGAGGAACGACTCACACCACGGTGGCACGTGGGACAGCCCTGTGCGAAATCCTCATGAAAAAGCATCGTGGGAAAGCCTCCAGATAAAGCCAGAGATCCCTGGATCCTGGCGAAGGAAGCGTGACACAGCTGCTACAGCTCTGGAGGAAAGTGCACATGAATGCCCCCACTAGAGATGAGGACTGACTCACCTGGGAGACTCCAGAAGTACCCCAAGAACCATGTAAGCACTGGAGAGTTATTCTCAGGTTCCAGCACCGACTCCACACAAGGTATAAGGCGCCGGCATTGACGGGAGAGGAATTCCGAGATGCCCCTAAACAACTCGCAGGGGGACTGGCCTTTCCTGAGGCCACCAGAGCGGGTCCCTGAGGTCCCCGTCGTAAGTCGAGACCACCTGCCGCAACTCGAGAAAATCCAGGAGGTTTTCCCCTCCAGGCGAAATGAGGCCCATTTCCGCTGAGGGGGCTCGAGGCTAAAAACATCTAACCTCTGGAACTTCGAAAGTGTCCTTCACACCCTTGCTGGCAACTCAAGAAGTTCCCTGACATACCCGTCTCCACTCGAGAGGAAGAACGAGAGTCCCGCCCACATCCAGAGGAGCCCCGATTCGGCCTCCTAGCTCGAGAGGAGGGATCCTTTCCCTGCCTGTTCGGGAAAGAATTCCTGGCGTTGCCGTCGCTTCTCAAGAGGAGGCGCTCTCCACAGGAAAGGCGAGAGGAACTCCAGGGTCGTGCCACCATTCCCAGAGTCCCCCATATGTCTCAGTCCATTCAGGGAAACCTGTTTTCCCTGCACTGCCTAGATTTCAAGCCGAGGATCGACTCACACCATGGTGGCCCGTTGGACAGCCCTGTGGGAAAGCCTCGAGGGGAAAGCTACAGATCCCTTGATCCACGCAAAGGGAAGCGTGACACTGCTGCGCCAGCTAGGGAGGAAAGCGCACGTGCATGCCCCCACTCGAGACGAGGCCTGACTCCCCTGGGGAGACTCCAGAAGTACCCCAAGATCCATGTCAGCACTGGAGAGGAGTCCTCAGGTTCCGGCACCGACTCCACACAAGGTCTTAGGCCCCGGCATCGACGGAGAGGAATCCCGAGAGGCCCCAAGCAACTCCCATGGGGACTGGCCTTTCCTGAGGCCACCAGAGCGGGTCGCTGAGGTCCCCGTCGTAAGTCAAGAGCACCTGCTGCAATTCGAGGAAATCCAGGTGGTTCTCCCCTCCAGGCGAGATGAGGCCCATTTCCGCTGAGGCGTCTCGAGGCTAATCACACCTAACCTCTGGAACATCCAAAGGGTTCTTCACACCCTTGCTGCAACTCAAGAAGTTCCCCGACATACCCGTCTCCACTTGAGAGGAAGCACGATAGTCCCGCCCACATCCAGAGGAGCCCGTTTCCGCTTCTAGCTGGAAAGGAGGGGTCCTTTCCCTGCGTGGTCGGGAAAGAATTCCCGGCGTTCCCGTCGCATCTCAAGAGGAGGCGCTCTCCACAGGAAAGGCGAGAGGGACTCCAGGGTCGTGCCACCATTCCCAGAGTCCCCCAGATTTCTCAGTCCATTCCAGAGAAACCTGTTTTCCCTGCACTGCATTGACTTTCAAGCCGACGATTGGCCTACACCACGGTGGCACGAGGGACAGCCCTGTTGGAAAGCCTCGAGGTAAAGCCTCGTGGGAAAGCCTCGAGGGAAAGCCACAGATCCCTTGATCCTCGCAAAGGGAAGCGTGACACTGCGGCTACAGCTCGGGAGGAAAGCCCACGTGCATGCCCCCACTCGAGACGAGGACTGACTCCCCTGGGGAGACTCCAGAAGTCCCCCAAGACCCATGTCATACGGGAGAGGAATCCTCAGGTTCCGGCACCAAATCCACACAAGGTCTTAGTCCACGGCATCGATGGGAGAGGAATCCCGAGAGGCCCCCGCGCAACTCCCAAATGGACTGGCCTTTCCTGAGGCCACCAGAGCGGGTCCCTGACGTCCCCTTCGGAAGTCGAGAGCACCTGCGGCAACTCGAGAAAACCCAGGAGGTGCTCCCCTCCAGGCGAGATGAGGTTCATTTCCGCTAAGGCGTCTCAAGGCTAATCACACCTAACCTCTGGAATTTCCAAAGGGTCCTTCACACCCTTGCTGCAACTCAAAAAGTTCCCCGACAAAACCCGTCTCCACTCGACAGGAAGCACGAGAGTCCCGCCCACATCCAGAGGAGCCCCGTTTCCGCCTCCTAGCTCGAGAGGAGGGATCCTTTCCTTGCGTGGTCGGGAAAGAATTCCCAGCGTTCCCGTCGCATCTCAAGAGGAGGCGCTCTCCACAGGAAAGCGAGAAGAACTCCAGGGTCGTACCAACATTCCCAGAGTCCCCCAGATGTCTCAGTCCATTCCAGGGAAACTGCCTCGACTTTCAAGCGGAGGATCGACTCACACCACGGTGGCACGTGGGACAGCCCTGTGGGACAGCCCTGTGGGAAAGCCTCGTGGGAAAGTCTCGAGGGGAAGCCACAGATCCCTTGATCCACGCGAAGGGAAGCGCGACACTGCAGCTACAGCTCGGAAGGAAAGCGCACGTGCATGCCCCCACTCGAGACAAGGACTTACTCCCCTGGGGAGACTCCAGAGGTACCCCAAGATCCATGTCAGCACTGGAGAGGAATCCTCCGGTTCCGGCACCGACTCCACACAAGGTCTTAGGCCCCGGCATCGAAGGGAGAGGAATCCGGAGAGGCCCCCGAGCAACTCACATGGGACTGGCCTTTCCTGAGGCCACCAGAGCGGGTCCCTGAGGTCCCCGTCGTAAGTCGAGAGCGCCTGCTGCAATTCGAGGAAATCCAGGAGGTTCTCCCCTTCAGGAAAGATGAGGCCCATTTCCGCTGAGGCATCTCGAGGCTAATCACACCTAACCTCTGGAACTTCCAAAGGGTCCTTCACACCCTTGCTGCAACTCAAGAAGTTCCCCGACATACCCGTCTCCACTCGAGAGGAAGCACGAGAGTCCCGCCAACATCCAGAGGAGCCCGTTTCCGCTTCTAGCTCGAAAGGAGGGGTCCTTCCCCTGCGTGGTCGGGAAAGAATTCCCGGCGTTCCCATCGCATCTCAAGAGGAGGCGCTCTCCACAGGAAAGGCGAGAGGGACTCCAGGGTCGTGCCACCATTCCCAGAGTCCCCCAGATTTCTCAGTCCATTCCAGGGAAACCTGTTTTCCCTGCACTGCCTCGACTTTCAAGCCGAGGATCGACTCACACCACGGTGGCACGTGGGACAGACCTGTGGGAAACCCTCATGGGAAAGCCTCATGGGAAAGCCTCGAGGGAAAGCCATAGATCGCTTGATCCATGAGAAGGGAAGCGTGACACTACTGCTACAGCTCGGGAGGAAAGCGCACGTGCCTACCCCCACTCGAGACGAGGACTGACTCCCCTGGGGAGACACCAGAAGCCCCCAAGATTCATGTCAGCACTGGAGAGGAATCCTCAGGTTCCGACATCGACTCCACACAAGGTCTTAGGCCCCGGCATTGACGGGAGAGGAAACCCGAGAGGCCCCCGAGCAACTCGCATGGGGACTGGCCTTTCCTGAGGCCACCAGAGCGGGTCCCTGAGGTCCCCATCGTAAGTCGAGAGCACCTGCCGCCACTCGAGAAAAACCAGGAGGTTCTCCCCTCCATTCTAGATGAGGCTCATTTCCGATGAGGCGTCTCGAGGCTAATCACACCTAACTCTGGAACTTCCAAATGGTCCTTCACACCCTTGCTGCAACTCAGGAAGTTCCCTGACATACCCGTCTCCACTCGAGAGGAAGCACGATTGTCCCGCCCACATCCAGAGGAGCCCCGTTTCCGCCTCATAGCTCGAGAGGAGGGATCCTTTCCCTGCATGGTGGGGAAAGAATTTCCGGCGTTGCCGTCGCATCTCAAGAGGAGCCGCTCTCCACAGGAAAGGCGAGAGGAACTCCAGGGTAGTGCCACCATTCCCAGAGTCCCCCAGATGTCTCAGTCCATTCCAGGGAAAACTGTTTTCCCTGCACTGCCTCGACTTTCAAGCCGAAGATGCATTCACACCACGGTGGCACATGGGACAGCCCTGTGGGAAAGCCTCGTGGGAAAGCCTCGTGGGAAAGCCTCGAGGGAAAGGCACAGATCCCTTGATCCACGCGATGGGAAGCGTGACACTGCTGCTACAGCTTGGGAGGAAAGCGCATGTGCATGCCCCCACTCGAGACGAGGACTGACTCCCCTGGGGAGACTCCAGAAGTACCCCAAGATCCATGTCAGCACTGGAGAGGAGTCCTCAGGTTCCGGCACCGACTCCACACAAGGTCTTAGGCCCCGGCATCTACGGGAGAGGAATCCCGAGAGGCCCCCGAGCAACTCGCATGGGCACTGGCCTTTCCTGAGGCCACCAGAACGAGTCCCTGAGGTCCCCGTCGTAAGTCAAGAGCACCTGCCGAAACTCCAAAAAATCCAGGAGGTTCTGCCCTGCAGGCGAGATGAGGCCCATTTCCGCTGAGACGTCTCGAGGCTAATCACACCTTACCTCTGTAACTTTCAGGGGGTCCTTCACACCCTTGCTGCAACTCAAGAAATTCCCCGACATACCAGTCTCCACTCGAGAGGAAGCACGAGAGTCCCGCCCACATCCAGAGGAGCCCCGTTACCGCCTCCTAGCTCGAGAGGAGGGATCCTTTCCCTGCGTGGTCGGGAAAGAATTCCCAGCGTTCCCGTCACATCTCAAAAGGAGGCGCTCTCCACAGGAAACGCGAGAGGAACTCCAGGGTCGTGCCACCATTCCCAGAGTCCCCCGATGTCTCAGTCCATTCCAGGGAAACCTGTATTCCCTGCACTGCCTCGAATTTAAAGCCGAGGATCGACTCACACCACGGTGGCACGTGGGACAATCTTGTGGGAAAGCCTCGTGGGAAAGCCTCGTGGGAAAGCCTGGTGGGAAAGCCTCGTGGTAAAGCCTCGTGGGAAAGCCTCGAGGCAAAGCCAAAGATCTCTTGATCCACGCGAAGGGAAGCGTGACACTGCTGCTACAGTTCGGAAGGAAAGCGCACGTGCATGCCCCCACTCGTGACGAGGACTGACTCCACTGTGGAGACTTCAGAAGTACGCCAAGATCCATGTTAGCACTGGAGAGGAATCCTCAGGTTCCGGCACCGACACCACACAAGGTCTTAGTTCCCGGAATCGACGGGAGAGGTATCCTGAGAGGCGCCCAAGCAACTCGCGTGGGGACTGCCCTTTCCTGAGGCCACCAAAACTGGTCCCTGAGGTCCTCGTTTAAGTCGAGAGCACCTGCCACACCTCGAGAAAATTCAGGAGGTTCTCCCCTCCAGGCGTGATGAGGCCCATTTCCGCTGAGGCGTATCGAGGCTAATCACACCTAACCTCTGGATCTTCCAAAGGGTCCTTCACACCCTTGCTGCAACTCAAGAACTTCCCCGACATACCCCTCTCCACTCGAGAGGAAGCACGAGAGTCCGCCCACATCCAGAGGAGCCCCATTTTCGCCTCCTAGCTCGAGAGGAGGGATCCTTTCCCTGCGTGGTCGGGAAAGAATTCCTGGCGTTCCCATCGTATCTCAAGAGGATGCGCTCCCCAGAGGAAAGGTGAGAGGAACTCCAGGGTCGTGCCACCATTCCCAGAGTCGCCCAGATGTCTCTGTCCATTCCTGGGAAAACGGTTTTCCCTGCATTGCCTTGACTTTGAAGCCGAGGATCGACTCACACCACGGTGGCACGTGGGACAGACCCTTGGGAAAGCCTCGTGGGAAAGCCTAGTGGGAAAGCCTCGAGGGAAAGCCACCGATCCCTTGATCCAGGCGAAGGGAAGCGTGACACCGCTGCTACAGCTCGGGTGGAAAGGGCACGTGCATGCCCCCACTCGAAACAGGGACTGACTGCCCTGGGGAGACTCCAGAAATACCCCAACATCCATGTCAGCACTGGAGAGGAATCCTCAGGTTCCGGCACCGACTCCACACATGGTCTTAGGCCCCGTCATCGACGGGAGAGGAATCCCGATAAGACCCCGAGCACCTCGCATGGGGACTGGCCTTTCCTGAGGCCACCAGAGCGGGTCCCTGACGTCCCCTTCGGAAGTCGAGAGCACCTGCGGCAACTCGAGAAAACCCAGGAGGTGCTCCCCTCCAGGCGAGATGAGGTTCATTTCCGCTAAGGCGTCTCAAGGCTAATCACACCTAACCTCTGGAATTTCCAAAGGGTCCTTCACACCCTTGCTGCAACTCAAAAAGTTCCCCGACAAACCCGTCTCCACTCGACAGGAAGCACGAGAGTCCCGCCCACATCCAGAGGAGCCCCGTTTCCGCCTCCTAGCTCGAGAGGAGGGATCCTTTCCCTGCGTGGTCGGGAAAGAATTCCCAGCGTTCCCATCGCATCTCAAGAGGAGGCGCTCTCCACAGGAAAGCGAGAAGAACTCCAGGGTCGTACCAACATTCCCAGAGTCCCCCAGATGTCTCAGTCCATTCCAGGGAAACTGCCTCGACTTTCAAGCGGAGGATCGACTCACACCACGGTGGCACGTGGGACAGCCCTGTGGGAAAGCCTCGTGGGAAAGCATCGAGGGAAAGCCACAGATCCCTTGATCCACGCCAAGGGAAGCGTGACACTGCTGCTACAGCTCGGAAGGAAAGCGCACGTGCATGCCCCGACTCGAGACGAGGACTGACTCCCCTGGGGAGACTCCAGAGGTACCCCAAGATCCATGTCAGCACTGGAGAGGGATACTCAGGTTCCGGCACCGACTCCACACAAGGTTTTAGGACCCGGCATCGACGGGAGAGGAATCCCGAGAGGCCCCCGAGCAACTCCCAAATGGACTGGCCTTTCCTGAGGCCACCAGAGCGGGTCCCTGAAGTCCTCGTCGTAAGTCGAGAGCACCTGCCGCAACTCGAGAAAATCCAGGAGGTTCTCCCCTCCAGGCGAGATGAGGCCCATTTCGCACAGGCGTCTCGAGGCTAATCACACCAGCCTCGGGAAATTCCAAAGGGTCCTTCACACCCTTGCTGCAGCTCAAGAAGATCCCCGACATACCCGTCTCCTCTCGAGAGGAAGCACGAGAGTCCTGCCCACATCCAGAGGAGCCCCGATTCCGTCTCAAAACTCGAGAGCAGGGATCCTTTCCCTGCGTGTGCGGGAAAGAATTCCCGGCGTTCCCGTCACATCTGAAGTGGAGGCACTCTCCACAGGAAAGGCGAGAGGAACTCCAGGGTCGTGCCACCATTCCCAGATTCCCCCAGATGTCTCAGTCCATTCCAGGGAAAACTGTTTTCCTTGCACTGCCTCGACTTTCAAGCCGAGGATCGACTCACACCACGGTGGCACGTGGGACAGTCCTGTGGGAAAGCCTCGTGGGAAAGCCTCGAGGGAAAGCCACAGATCCCTTGATCTACTCGACGGGAAGCGTGACACTGCTGCTACAGCTCGGGAGGGTATCGAACTGCATGCCTCCCGACTCGAGACGAGGACTGGCTCCCCTGGGGAGACTCCTGAAGTACCCCAAGATCCATGTCAGCACTGCAGATGAATCCTCAGATTTCGGCACCGACTCCACACAAGGTCTTAGGCCCCGACATCGAAGGTAGAGGAATAACGAGAAGCCCACAAGCATCTCGCATGGGGACCGGCCTTTGCTGAGGCCACCAGAACGGGTCCCTGAGGTCCCTGTCGTAAGTCGAGAGCACCTGCCCCAACTCGAAAAAATCCAGGAGGTTCTCCCCTCCAGGTGAGATGAGGCCCATTTCCACTGAGGCGTCTCGAGGTTAATCACACCTAACCTCTGGAACTTCCAAAGGGTCCTTCACACCCTTGCTGCAACTCAAGAAGTTCACCGACATAACCGTCTCCACTGGAGAGGAAGCACGAGAGTCCCGCCCACATCCAGAGGAGCACCGTTTACGACTCTTAGCTCGAGAGGATGGATCCTTTCCCTGCGTGGTTGGGAAAGAATTGCCTGCATTCCCGTCGCATCTCATGAGGAGGCGGTCACCTCAGGAAAGGCGAGAGGAACTCAAGAGTCGTGCCACCATTCCCAGAGTCCCCCAGATGTCTCAGTCCATTCCAGGGAATACTGTTTTCCTGCACTGCCTCGATTTCATGCCGAGGATCGACTCACACCACGGTGGCACGTGGGACAGCCCTGTCGGAAAGCCTCCTGGGAAAGCCTCATGTGATAGCCTCAAGGGAAAGACACTGATCCCTTGATCCACTCGACGGGAAGCGTGACACTGCTGTTACAGCTGGGGAGGGAATCGAACTGCATGCCGCCACTCGAGACGAGGACTGACTCCCCTGGGGAGACACCAGAAGTACCCCAAGATCCATGTCAGCAGTGGAGAGGAATCCTCAGGTTGCGTCACCGACTCCACTCAAAGTCTTAGGCCCCGGCATCGACGGTAGAGGAATTCCGAGCGGCCCCCAAACATCTCGAATGGGGACTGCCCTTTACTCAGGCCACCAGAGCGGGTCCCTGAGGTCCCCGTCGTAAGTCGACAGCACCTGCCGCCCCTCGAGAAAATCCAGGAGGTTCTCCCCTCCAGGCGAGATGAGGCCCTTTTCTGCTGAGGCGTCTCGAGGTTAATCACACGTAACCTCTGGAACTTCCAAAGGGTCCTTCACACCCTTGCTGCAACTCAAGAAGTTCCCCGACATAACCGTCTCCACTGGAGAGGAAGCACGACAGTCCCGCCCACATCCAGAGGAGCCCCGTTTCTGCCTCATAGCTCGAGAGGATGCATCCTTTCCCTGCGTGGTCCGGAAAGAATTCCCGGAGTTCCCGTCCCCTCTAAAGAGGAGGCGCTCTCCACAGGAAAGGCGAGAGGAACTCCAGGGTCGTGCCACCATTCCCAGAGTTCCCCAGATGTCTAAGTCCATTCAAGGGAAACCTGTTTTCCCTGCACTGTCTCGACTTTCAGCAGAGGATCAACTCACACCACGGTGGCACGTGGGACAGCCCTGTGGGAAAGCCTCGTGGGAAAGCCTCGAGGGAAAGCCTCAAGGAAAAGACACAGATCCCTTGATCCACTCGCCGGGAAGCGTGACAATGCTGCTACACCTCGGGAGGAAAGCGCACGAGCATGCCCCCACTCGAGACGAGGACTGACTCCCCTGTGGAGACTTCAGAAGTACCCCAAGATCCATGTCAGCACTGCAGAGGAATGCTCAAGTTCCGGCACCGACTCCACACAAGGTCTAGGCCCTGGCATCGATGGGAGAGGAATCCCCAGAGGCCCCCGAGCAACTCGCATAGGGACTGGCCTTTCCTGAAGCCACCAGAGCGGGTCCCTGAGGTCCCCGTCGAAAGTCGAGAGCACCTGCCGCAACTCGAGAAAATCCAGGCGGTTCTCCCCTCCTGGCAACATGAGGACCATTTCCACTGAGGGCGTCTCAAGGCTAATCACACGTAACCTCTGGAACTTCCAAAGGGTCCTTTACACCCTTGCTGCAAATCCAGAATTTCCCCGACATAGCCGTCTCCACTCGAGAGGAAGCACGAGAGTCCCGCCCACATACAGAGGAGCACCGTTTCCGCCTCCTAGCTCGAGAGAAGGGATCCTTTCCCTGAGTGGTCGAGAAAGAATTCCCGGCGTTCCCGTCGCATCTCAAGAGGAGGCGCTCTCCACAGGAAAGTCGAGAGGAAGTCCAGGGTCCTGCCACCATTCCAGATTCGCCAGATGTCTCAGTCCATTCCAGGGAAACCTGTTTTCCTTGCACTGCGTTGACTTTCAAGCCATCGATCGACTCACACCACGGTGGCACGTGGGATAGCCCTGTGGGAAAGCCTCGTGGGAAAGCCCACAGATCCCTTGATCCAGGCGAAGGAAGCATGACACTGCTGCCACAGCTACAGAGGTAAGTGCACGTGCATGCGCCCACTCAAACGAGGACTGGACTCCCCTGGGGAGACTCCAGAAATACCCCAAGATCCATGTCAGCACTGCAGAAGAATCCTCAGGTTCCGGCACCGACTCCACCACAAGGTCTTAGCCCCGGCTTCGATGGTAGAGGAATCCCGAGAGGCCCCGGAGCAACTCGCATGTGGACTGGCCTTTCCTGAGGCCACCAGAGCGGGTCCCTGAGGTCCCCGTCGTAAGTCGAGAGCACCTGCCGCAACTCGAGGAAAATCCAGGAGGTTCTCCCCTCCAGGCGAGATGAAGCCCATTTCCGCTGAAGCGTCTGGAGGCTAATCACACCTAACCTCTGGAACTTCCAAAGGGTCCTTCACACCCTTGCTGCCACTCAAGAAGTTCCCTGACATACCCGTCTCCTCTCGATAGGAAGCACGAGGGTCCCGCCACATCCAGAGGAGCCCCTTTCCGCCTCGTAGCTCGAGTTGTGGATCCTTTCCCTGCTTCGTCGGGAAAGAATTCCCGGCGTTCCCGTCGCATCTCAAGTGGAGGCGCTCTCCACAGGAAATGCGAGAGGAACTCCAGAGTCGTGCCACCATTCCAAGAGTCCCCTAGATGTCTCAGTCCATTCCAGAGGAACCTGTTTTCCCTGCACTGCCTCGACTTTCACGCCGAGGTTCGACTCACACCTCGGCGGCATGTGGGACAGCCTCTGGGATAGCCTCGTGGTAAAGCCTGGAGGAAAAGCCACAGATCACTTGATCCACGCGACCGGAAGCGTGACACTGCTGCTACAGCTCGGAGGAAAGCGCACGTGCATGCCCCCATTCGAGACGAAGACTGACTTCCGGGGGGGCTCCAGAGCTACCCCAAGATCCATGTCAGCACTGTAAAGGAATCCTCAGGTTCCTGCCCCCAACTCCTCACAAGGTCTTTTTTTTTTTTCTTTCCTTTTTACTCTTTTCTTTGCATTTATTTAAACACAGTTCTCAAAACTTTTGAGTGAAATTGGGCCTCCTTTGGTAAGCAAAGAACCTGAAATTAGTATTTAAAAAATGAACAGGCAAAGTCTTCAGATCATCCACAACACAGGTGTAGTGTTCCCTTCTTTTTTCTCAAAACTCTGAACCACCAGTTTTTCCATATAGTCTTAAAAGCTAGAGAACAAGAGTACATTTGTGGTGGAATATTATTTTCACTTGCTGATTACTAATTGAAATACCATTATCCCCTTCTAACAGCTTTAAGAAATAGCCTTTTTTTAAGGCATACATTGTGCAACTCATCTTATTCCCTGCTATGTATAATACAGATTACATAAAGGCTGTCAAAGTCACATTTATATAAGCATTAAGCATTTGCTGTATTGAAAGATCTTTAGTTTTTAACACTAGCAGTATTAGAGTTACAGAGCGTAA
>NW_017212479.1:0-16559 GCF_001704415.2 Capra hircus
GGATCCGCAGGGCAGGCAGCAGGCCCCCCATGTCTGCCAGGGCCCACTGCTCTGTCTCTGAGAGCCAGTGTCCCGGGGGCCTCAACTGGCCACTCAGAGCCCTGCCAAGTGTCCGTCTCCAAGGGAAACAGGTGCCTGACAATCAGGGCTGGTCAGCTAGGCTGGGGGAGGGGAGGCCAGCCAGGTTCTAGGAAACAGTTCTCCCTAAGTGCTCTGAGACAGTGAGTGAGCTAATCGCCTCCACAGGCCCTGAGGGAGGTGAAAAGGGCTGATCTCAGCTTGGAACTGGGCCCTCTAGGCGCACCTGCCCTATAGCAAACCTAGGGGGTCAGAGCAGGGCCAGGCTACGCCCCTCTTTGTGCACAAGGGCACACAGGGGCAGAGTGGTGGGGCCTCTTGCCCGGGTGAAGCCTGACCTCTGGACTTAAAGGTTCCTCCTGCTGCAGAGAAACCTGGGCCTGTCCCCAAAGTCCAGAGGCTGCCCCCCTCTGAGGCTCCCCCTCCCCTTGTGTGTGCTCACCATACTGGCAGAGCCCAGGACTGGAGGGCATTGCCACCAGGCACTAGCTGTGAGACTAGTACTCCGGCGCCAGCAGCTCAGGAGGAATCAACCTGAATGTCAGCATCTTACATGTGCATAGGTTCCATGGAGCCAGCACGTTCTTACTGTGTCCCTGGTACAAGGGGACTCTGCTCCCAGGTGGCGTGGTGACCTGGGCTGATTTCCTAGCATGGTCCTGCCATTTGCAGCCCATGCTTCCCATTTTCCCAGCCCCTGAGTGGATCTGTAACCCACAGAGTCCTCTTAGAAGTCGGAAGGGTGTAGAGGCTCAGTTTGCCCTGTTTGAATCCCACTTAAGCATGTCTGTCTCTCCTAGTATCTCTCTAGCATGCCCACGCTCAGAGCCTCGTAATCAGGGTCTCAGACTCTGCCCCAGCGTCTCATCCACACTTCCTTTACTGGACAGGGAAGCAAGGGAACTGGAACCTGAGACCCTTGCAAACGTCCTGACAGTTCCAGGGCTCAAGAGCCCCTGGTGCATCGACTTGGGTGTGGGCAGCAAACCCTCCTGAGGGAAGTCAGACCCTTTTCAGGGCAGCGAGACCCAAGCCTACAAGGTCACATGGTCGATCTTGAAAAAGGATCCAATGTGGGCTGAAGCAATGACCGTGATCTCCAGAGTCCCCAGCTAGCCCTAAAATGTGTGACATGGAGTTGAAACTCTTGGCCCATAAAGAGGTCTGGGACTCTTTATGGACTGAAGCATCTGACTCAGTGGAGAAGACCCTGAAGCTGGAAAGATTGAGGGCAGGTGGAAAAGGGGGCAACAGGGGATGAGATGGTGGATGGCACCACCGACTCAATGGGCATGAGTTTGAGCAAGCTCCAGGAGATGGTGAAGGACCGTGAAGCCTGATGTGCTGTAGTCCATGGGGTCGCAAAGAGTCGGACACGACTGAGTGACTGTACTGAACTGAACTGATACAAAAATTGAGTTATCTACTTGTCACCTCAGTTCAGTTCAGTCCCTCAGTCATCTCCACCCCTTGCGACCCCATGGACTGCAGCACACCTTGCCTCCCTGTCCATCTCCTACTCCTGGAGTATCCTCAATTCATGTGCATCTAGTCGGTGATGCCATCCATCCATCTCATCCTCTGTCATCCCCTTCTTTTCCTGGCCTCAATCTTTCCCAGCATCAGGGTCTTTCCAATGAGTCAGTTCTTCCCACCAGGTGGCCAAAGTATTGGAGTTTCAGCTTCAACATCAGTCCTTCCAATGAACACCTAGGATGATTTCCTTTAGGATGCACTGGTTGGATCTCCTTGCACTCCAAGGGACTCTCAAGAGTCTTGTCCAACACCACAGTTCACAAGCATCAATTCTTCAGCCTTCTTTATAGTCCAACTCTCACAACCATGCACGACTACCGGAAAAGCCTAGCTTTGATTAGATGGACCTTTGTTGGCAATGTACTGTCTCTGGTTTTTGATATGCTATCTAGTTTGGTCATTGCTTTTCTCCCAAGGAGTAAGTGTCTTTTAATTTCATGGCTGCAGTCACCATCTGCAGTGATTTTGGAGCGCCCCAAAAGAAAGTCACTGTTTCCACTGTTTCCCCGTCTATGAATTGATGGGACTGGATGGCATAATCTTCCTTTTCTGAATGTTGAGTTTTAGGCCAGCTTTGTCACTCTCCTCTTTCACTTTCATCAAGAGGCTCTTTAGTTTTTCTTTGCTTTTTGCCATAAGGGTGGTGTCATCTGCATATCTGAGGTTATTGATACTTCTCCCGGCAGTCTTGATTCCAGCTTGTGCTTCCTCCAGCCCAGCATTTCCCATGATGTTCTCTCCTTATAAGTTAAATAAGCTGGGTGACAGTATACGGCCTTGATATACTCCTTTCCCCATTTGGAACCAATCTGCTGTTCCATGTCTGGTTCTAACTCAGAGGCAATCAAACAGAATATGATTCTTAGCCCTCAGTAGGAGGTGAAATTTCCCACGCATCTTAGGGCACCTTATTCACTTCCCATGACCCTTACTCTAGATGTCTGAGAATATGGACCCCTCTTCAATCAGTCTTTCCAGTGGGATCACTTGATGAAACCATTGGGTCCTTCAAAGTCCATCCGTATGGGCACCATTTTGGATGTTGTCCGATGCCGCTCAACCTCCTGATAGGGAAGGAAGGGTGCTCTCCCGGCTCCAGGACATTGCTGGAACACATTTGGCAGGAAGATATTAAGCAACAGAGATGAGGCTTAGGAACCTGATATTCAGCTGTGTGCTTACTGTTGTCCAAACATTAGGAAACCATACCCGGAGTCAGTGGCCTTAGATATGTGCTCAAGGGCACGTACTGAAATGTGATGCTCTTCACCTGAGAGCTTTCTCCACTTGAAACACTCTTAGGTTGTCTGAAAAGATGCATTCCCAGGAAGTCAAGTCCGTTTAGTCTGCTGCCAGGGAATGGCAGCCTTCTTTCTCATTCAGGTTCTGTGTTCCTGTGTGTGTGCACGCACGTGCTCCTGTGCACACACATTACTGGAAGAAGGCAGCCCTGGGTACAACCTCATTTTACCTAGACGCGATGCTTAGCTCTTCTTCTTCTGGACCATACACATCTTGGAAACAATCCAAACCTGGGTGATAATTAGAAAATAACTAGCCCTGAGCTCTCCCGTGTCTTACGTCGGGGGTGAGAGGCCTGAGTTGGGCAGGGAGTTCCCACGCATCAGCTTGTGAACTATCACTGCGTCCTGACACTGCCCAAGTACATGGTCCAAGTCAGAAACGTCTTCTAGAAAGCCAGGCAGCAAGTTTGGGTTTGGGAATGGGGAGTCTGCACTATACATCACAGAGAAGTCCGAGGCATTGGCACATCCTTCTGAGGTGATGATGACATGAGAGAGGGCTGACAGGTATCCCGAGCTTTACATCTGGTCTGTCAAAATGTGCCCTTGTCTTGCAGCAGGATGTCCAGCCCATGGCCACCTTCGATTATGAAACATCACCCACACCGTCCATCTTGGGAAAATCACCATTTAGGTTGAGATGGCTCCTTTCATTGAATATTTAATGCTCACTAAGCTTGAAATGTTTCCTTATATCTGTATATTTCATACGAAATAGGTCTGAACTATTTCCTTATATCCATTAGATGGGCAAAATTTAAAACATGTAAGAGGCATGTTGGAAAATAGTCCTAATTCTTTCTGCTGAGTCTGCAGATTGTTCCACGTGTGCTGGAGAGCAGTGTTGCAATAGCCGGTGAGGTCCCAGGTCAGTGGACGGCAGGGTTGTTCTCCTCACTGGTTTATACAATATAGAAACTTTCTCTACGCCCACGGAGACCGAGGCAACTGTGTTCACTGCAGCGAGCTTTGCAATAACGCGGAACTGGACACAATCCGCGCCTCTGTCAGTGGTATACTGCATACAAACCTCGTGCTCAGGCCACACAGTGAAATAAATCCATCAAAGTGAAATTCGGTCTGTGCATATCAGCATGCGCAAGATAGAATGAAGTATGATGCAGTAAATGAAATATAATGTACCATCAAATGGAAAGAGCAAGTTGCAGAATTCTCCTTTAGTGGAGACTGGCTGAGTGTACACAAAACCCACTTCCCTTCCCTGACAGCCATCTTTGTAGCTGAATGAGGCCGTGTTTCTGAGCTATGGCCCAAGGGATGTGGGCAGAAGGGGTGAGTTCATCACGAGGCCTGCCCCTAGAAGCCAATCTCTAATTTAACCTCTCTGGCCCTCAGTTTCCCCATCTGTAAAATGGGGATAATCATAATAGTACCTTCCCAAAGTGGTTGTTTGGAGGGCTTCCCTGTGGTTCAGCTGGGAAAGAATCTGCCTGCAATGCGAGACACCTGGGTTTGATCCCTGGCTTGGGAAGATCCCCTGGAGAAGGGAAAGGCTACCCACTCCAGTCTTCTGGCCTGGAGAATTCCATGCACTGTATAGTCCATGGGGTTGCAAAGAGTTGGACACGACCGAGTGCCTTTCACTTCACTTCACTTCATGAGTTAGTTGGTACACAGGAACTGCTTAGCATAGTATATAATATTTCAATCAGTATAATAACAATTGTTATTGTGGCTATTATTTTTAGCATTACCAATGATTGGACTTCACCGTTTTTGACTTTACAATGGCATAAAGACAATGTGCATTCAGTAAAATCGTACTTCAAATTTTGAATTGTGATCTTTTCCAGGGCTAACAATATATGGTACAGAAGTCTGGTATGATTCTGGGCAGGCTCCCAGTCAGCCACACAATCACACAGGGAAACAACAAAAAACAGTCACACGGACATCCATTCTCTACCCAGACACCCTTTCTGGTTTTCATTTTCAGTACAGTATTCAAGGTCCTGAAAGACTGAGGGCAGGAGGACAAGGAGCAGCAGAGGATGAGATGTTGGAGGGCATCACCAACTCAATGGACATGAGTCTGAGCAAGCTCCTGGAGACAGAGGACAGAGCAGCCTGGTGGGCTGCAGTCCACGGGGTCACAGAGAATCGGACAGGACTGAACGCCCGAACGGCAACAAGGCACAGCTAAGGTATTCGTGGGTTAAGTATCATTAAACAACTGTTTGATTGACAAAATCTTCAATTTGGCATGTAACCCATTGTAAGGAAAGATTTGTATTTATTCCTGTTATTCATTTATTTACTATGACTGCTGTTCCTACTACTACTTTTTATGGAAGGAAAGGATTGTGAATAACACATAATGAGCACCGACTCGAACTGAGAATATTACCTCCGTGATTCCACTCAGAGCAATCCTCTGGGGAAAATGCCATTCGTATTTTGCTTTTACAGATAAGAATATCGACTTGCAGAGCAGCTCACTAACTGGTAAGAAACAGAACTCATATATGAACACAGTCATTGTTTGACGGAATACAGATCACCTCGTTAACTAACTGTGGGTCTGAAGGATTCCACACGAGCATAAGTTGAGCTGAAAAGTTTGTGTATGGCTTTTATTTACTAACTGATAGCACGTGGCATTGTTCTCTTACCGTAGCTGTTACTATGAATATTTGTCAAAGAAAACCACTGATAATATTGCAAAGGGAAAACAGAATAGTAGCAAGAAAAAAAGATGGACTGTAAAGTGCCTAGACTGGTAAGAGGAAGATACCATTCAGCTCTTGCGGTTGCTTCAACTGTGAAAGAAAAAGCCCTAAAAGAAGAAAGCTGCTTTGACAAGCAGCTTGGGGCACTTGTCAAATTGTTGTCAGAGAAGAAAGCAGAGTCTAAATTCTAGACGTGCCCCACAGTAGAGGTCACTAAACCCAACGAGTTTCTTTCCAAGCACTTGGCTTATTGAGAGAAACAATTTTTTCCCATTAATATTTAAACTTATGGGGATTTCGAGGAAAAAACAAAACACAACTTCGAATTGATGAATGTGCCTCTTATATAAACAAGTCTTTGTTTTTAGAAGTGTACTGAGCATATTCAATCAAAACAGGAGACTTCACGGTACAGTGTAGTCACTGTCGACAAAGAGCTCAAAAACTGAGGCCATTCGAGTATAAAGAGATTTTCAAGAGTCAAGGGAAAAATTTGAAATCTAATAAAGATACAGTGAGGCTAAAGCTGAAACTCCAATACTTTGGTCACCTGATGTGAAAACCAACTCATTTAGAAAAGACTCTGATGCTGATAAAGACTGAAGGCAAAAGGAGAAGCGGGGTCGCGCATGGAGGAGACATATATTTCTGTTCAGGTCTACGCGGCAGTGGTGGTTTAGTCGCTAAGTCGTGTCCGACGCTTGTGACCCCATGGACTCTAGCCCACCAGGCTTTTCTGTCCATGGGATTCTCCAGGCAAGAAGACTGGAGTGCATTGCCATTTCCTTCTCCAGGGGATCTTCCTGATTCAGGAATCCAGGGTCTTCTGCCTGGCAGGCAGATTCTTTACCGACTGAGCTATGAGGGAAGCCCATTCAAGTCTACATATTTCCTCTTGAATACTGTTACATTTGTGGGGGTGGTAGTTTTCTTTTCATTTATTTCTAACAATCATTTCATTTTGATCTGTTCTAGGACCTATGTTTATTAGAAATGTGTTTTTAAACTTACAGAAAGTTTGAAGACTCAGGCTTTAAATTAACTTTAAATTGTTATTTTCTGTTTTTTAGAATTCTATGCCAAAAGAACATAGCTCCATGATATAACTATTTTGATATTTAAATATTTGTTTGATGGCTGATGAAGTGGTAATTTTTGTGTGTATATAAAAAATTGGGGGTATATAAAAACAATTTATTTATGCCCTCTAATGATGACATAGGAGCTTCATAAATACTAACTAGATCAAGGTTGCCAGTTTTCTCACCTAAAATCCTACAAACCTCATACTTTTCCTACTTGGTCAGTTTTTCTGAGATAGATGTGCTAACATTTTTAATGCTTCCTGTAGATTTTACATTCTTTCTTGATAATTTTCTTCATTGTATTTCCTGTCTCTTTAGGCTACAAAGTTAGATATATACACTATCAGAATTTGTATATATTGAATTATTAGTCTTTCATGATATGGGGACCCTTTTATTTCAAATGTTTTTTGGTGTTGTTGTTTGTTTTGTTTTTACATGAAAGACTATTTTTTCCAACACTAATAGTAATGATATCCATTTTTTTCTGTCTTTGTTTATTTTTTAAAAACTTAAACAACATATAGCTGGATTTTTAAAAGTCTGACTTGAAAAATCCCAATCTTTTAATTAGGAAACACAGGCCATTGTAAGTAGTCACTAAGAAAATTTGTACCGTGTTATTTTCAGTTTTAGATGAAAACAGACGAGATGGTTAGATAGTGTCCCTGATTCAATGGAGATGAATCTGAGCAAACTTCCGGAGGCAGAAGTGGACAGAGGGGCCCAGCGTGCTGCAGCCCATGGGGTTGCAAAGCATTGGACGTGACGGAGTGACTAAAGAACCACAGCAACGTGGGCGATAATTTTTTTGCTTCTTTTCTTCTCCTCTTCTGATTTTTCTTCTAGGAATTACTTTTTAATTCCCTTTTCCCAGTCTTTTGTACGTTGTATATTGCACTTCTTTTGGTCTTTCACTGGCATCTTTTAAATATTAAGCATACATACTGGAGTCGAATATGAATGAGCACCTCAGCCATTTTCTTGAAGTCCAATCACTCTCCCTCGCCTCTGAGGCTATAGTTCTCATGAGTTTAATCAAACCTCATTTATATGTTTTCTATTCAGCTGCAACTTTTTAAAAGATCTCTTTGAAATGCCATGCAGCACTTTAAATATCTGTGGCATGACACTTGTAAGATTATGCAGGCTACCAACAATGCAGGCCAGGTATCCTGACTTGAAGGTCATGTTTACAACCTGACCTATTCAATCTGATCTCAAAGAAAATGCTTCTTAGAATCAATGGAAAGAACTAAAAAGTTAAAATATGGAACATACCCTCTTTAAAGATATTTCTAAAACAATGAAATGAATATCTGAGATATCCCTCCTGTTGTTCTCAATGATGAACTGTGTATTTGTGTTTCTGAAGTTGTCCGTCAATGCCCGGAAGAATGATACTGCAGGGCTGGCAGGAGCAAATGCAGGTCCACCAGCCCCCAGCAGGTGGCACAAATGCCCTCAGCCTCCAGGAAAAGGTCTAAATGCTCCTGCAGAACCAAGAAGCAGCGGAGAGAAGAACCTTTATCATCTCAAGGAGAGTTTGGTCGGAGGGCTGGAGTTGGGTGAAGTCCGAGGCAGTCAGGGAACCAACACAACTCCATTTAATTTCATTCAACTTCCTCAAAAGGTGGGGGGGGGGGTGGGGGGGGGGAGTGGTTTTCCCAACAGCAGAGCAGGAGGAAGAGAAAAGTACTCAAAGAGGGGGAAGAGTCTGAACTTTATGGAATATTTCCACGGGGTGGTCCTTTCTTTGATGGTAAAACACCATTTCTTTTCCCCTTGGTTGATTGAAAAATGAACCCACCCTACTTCCCCCGCCCCCAAATACAAAACAAACCAAAACTAACCCAGGCTCAGCTGGGTTTGCCCCGGGATGGACTTTCCTCTTCAGAAGAAGATCCCCGTGTCTCTGTGAACTGGCAGCTCCAGCGCTGATGGGAAGGGTCCTGCCCTTAGATCGCCCGGTGCCCGGGCTTGTCTGGTTCCTGTCAGTTCCAGGGACGTGGGAGAAATCCAAAGACCAGGAAATCTTTGGAGCAGAGCAGTCTCTAGAATCCCCAGCCTTGGTGCCTTCATTTAGAGGAGCAGAAGGTCTCGTGACACCTCCCAGTCCGCCCGTGGCGACAGGAGACGCACGGGTGAGCGTGCAGCCCCAGGGAGCGCACGCGCCTACCTACCTGCGAAGGGGGGCGGTGGGGGCGGCGCCTTCTCATCCTCCTCCCCCCAGAGGAGCAAAACACTGGCCAATCCGAGGAGTACGTGTTAAGGCAAAGAAGGATCCAGAACCGTTTCTCGCATCAGCTCGGTGGCGAGAGCCCTTCACATCTCCTTCACATGTGGCCAAGGTCGCCTGGGCTTTGCAGCTGGAGGCTCAGTGCCACGCCTGGGGCAAAACTCCAGGATGAAAACGTGGCAAGAAGAGGGAAGAGGGGATGCGAAATATCCAGATCGGGGTGTGAGTGTCAAGGGAAGGGCGGAGAGATGACTGTGACGGTGTGTGATGCTGTGAATGGCATGGATTGGAAAACAAAAGTAAGCACTGAGGGAAGCAAGAAAGCACCGTGAAACCCACATGGGCTGAAAATACCCAGTTGTGGCCGGGGCTGGTCTGGGGCAAGGAGGAAAGGCAAGAATGGGACCCTCAGACCACCTCCCACCCGCCCCAGCCGATGGCCCTTTGTACATATTTTGAAGGGCAAGGCAGGATGTTTCATTGGCGTGCAAGCTCCGACCTGGAAATACTACTTTGTGGTGGGGGAAGCTGGTTAATTGGAGACTTCCCATTTTCAAGGTTAGAAATGAGGGTTTGACAGTGACTATTACTATTCAGTGATAACAGTGTGTGCGTGAGCAGGCAAGTGTGAAACCCAAATGTCTTCCGGTTAATGGAGTGGGAGCTTTCCGCGTTGATTCTTGCTTGTGTGTGCTCTTGCTGCTGAGACTCTGGGAAGCAGCCCTTTATCAGTGACTGCGTCCACACCCTCTTGTCGCGTCTGTCACATTCTCCTCATTGTTTCCTCTGCAGCCACAGTGCTGCTTCTGAGTTCTCCTGGGGTTTCGACACAGTTCATTTTTCTCATCGGGTCCTTTTGAGCTTTTGTGTTTCACGGAGGTAGAATAAATCTCGGGCCTTCTCGCCTCACTTGAAAATCAGCTTCAGTGTGTTTCAATCAATCACTGGAGTTTTTACTGAACTCCTTGAATACAGACTGAGAAGCTCGATGGCTCATTTACCAGAACATGTACATTCGAGAGAAATATTTTATTTAAACTCCCATAAAACCCTGCTTTTTTGTTACTTTGTATAAGCATTAATAGTGTTCGTTGAATTACCAATCCAATATTGGTAAAAGATGAAGATATGTTTTACCTTTCTAAATATTTGCTTATTTAGAGGGACTCTCTATTAAGTGTGTGGCAAGCAAATTTTGTATTTTTTGGACAGTCACTAAAGCTACAGTGCCAAATATGGCAGTTAAATAGAAACACAGTCAGTCCTTAATCCGTGGAAAGTTATAATTCCACCTAGACCGTTTTCCTAACTGGATTCCCTTTGAGCTCCAGGATATGAGCTGAAAGTGACAAAAATAATCTGTCCTTTAGTGCGGGGGACTGCCCGTGAAGGGTTAAGTCTTGGGAGCTGCTCGGCGTTATGCAGAGCCTTAGGCACGTCCCTAAGCTCCCTGTCCCGCCCCCCTGAAGAATTTACTACCCTTAAGGCTCCGGGACGTCTCGGTCTTGCAACATTTCATAGAAGATAGATTAGCTTATTGATAGAAGATAGATTATCTATTTGTGATCTGCACACAATGGTAAGGGTCTTGTGATTGTATCTGGAGATTAATATACAATCTTGTGAATGTCAGAAGTCACGTACTTTATCCTATATATACTGCAGCACAATAAAGGAAGGCATCAGCCATTTTGGTCTGATCCTCTCAACCCCATCTTTTGTCTCTCTCTTATTTTTCTTAGCGGGGACGCTCCGTTCTCTCCCTGTGCAGGGGCAACTCTTGCTTGTGCTGGCCGCGGCAGGTGGCACCCAACGTGGGGCTCGATTTCGACAGTTTTCCTCGACACTACTCTTATTAGCTAAAAAGAGTGAGTATACGTATACAAGTGAATTTAAATTGAGGAGGAGTAGTAAGGTATATAGTTGAGAGTATAAATATGGGACAGACGCATAGTCGTCAATTGTTTGTACATATGTTATCTGTAATGTTAAAACATCGGGGAATTACTGTTTCCAAACCTAAATTAATCAATTTTCTTTCATTTATTGAAGAAGTTTGCCCTTGGTTCCCCAGAGAAGGTACAGTAAATTTAGAAACATGGAAAATGGTAGGGGAACAAATTCGGGCTCATTATACTCTACATGGCCCTAAAAAGGTGCCTGTTAAAACTTTATCCTTTTGGACACTAATTCGTGATTGTCTGGACTTTGATAACGATGAATTAAAACGTTTAGAAAATTTATTGAAACAGGAAGAAAATCCTCTACATGTTCCTGATCCGGAACCCAGGTATGCTGTTCCCAAGGGAGTTGAAGGCGACCCTCCATTTTCTAAATTATCGCGTCCTTCAGATAATGATGATTCACTTTCATCCACAGATGAGGCGGAATTAGACGAAGAAGATGCTAAATACCATCAAGAAGATTGGGGTTTTTTAGCACAAGAAAAGGGGGCATCAACATCTAAAGATGATTTGATTGAATGTTTAAAAAACCTCACTGTTGCTTCACAGAGTTCAGGAATTAAGCTTCCCATTAGCAACTCTAAATCTCCTTCTGCTCCGCCTCTGCCCCCTGCCTATGCTCCTTCCATTATAGCAGGTCTCGATCCCCCTCCGGGGCCTCCTCCTCCTCCTCCTCCTCCATCTGAGATTGTGTCTCCGCTGCAAAAGGCATTAAAACAAGCACAACGACTTGGTGAGTTCGTCTCCGACTTTTCTTTTGCTTTTCCTGTCTTTGAAAATAACAACCAGCGTTTTTATAAAGCGCTGCCTTTTAAACAATTAAAAGAGTTAAAGATTGCTTGCTCACAATACGGTCCTACCGCTCCATTCACTATTGCTATGATAAAAAGTTTGGGTACTCAAAATCTACCCCCAAATGATTAAAAACAAATAGCTAGGGCCTGTCTTTCGGGGGGAGATTATTTACTATGGAAATCTGAATATGCTGAACAGTGTGCTCGTATAGCCGATGTCAATCAGCAACAAGGTATACAAACTTCCTACGAAATGTTGGCTGGTGAAGGTGCTTTCCAGGCTACTAATACTCAACTTAACTTTTTACCTGGTGCATATCCACAAATATCAAATGCGGCTCGACAGGCATGGAAAAAACTTCCTAACTCTAGTATTAAGACAGAAGATCTCTCAAAAGTCCGACAGGGACCTGATGAGCCTTATCAGGACTTCGTGGCACGGCTCTTAGACGCTATAGGTAAGATAATGTCAGATGAAAAGGCTGGGATGGTATTTGCAAAACAATTGGCTTTTGAAAACGCTAATTCTGCCTGTCAAGCTGCTTTACGACCTTATAGAAAAAAGGGAGATCTGTCTGATTTTATTCGCATTTGTGCTGATATTGGACCCTCCTACATGCAAGGTATTGCTATGGCAGCGGCATTACAAGGAAAAAGCATTAAAGAGGTACTTTTTCAGCAACAAGCCAAGAACAAGAAAGGATATCAAAAGTCAGGTAATTCGGGTTGCTTTGTTTGTGGTCAGCCTGGCCATCGGGCTGCAGTGTGCCCTCAAAAACGACAAATCCCTGCTAATACTCCTAATTTATGCCCACGATGTAAAAAGGGGAAGCATTGGGCCCGGGATTGTCGTTCCAAAACAGATGTTCAAGGTAATCCTTTACCCCCGGTTTCGGGAAACTGGGTGAGGGGCCAGCCCCTGGCCCCAAAACAATGTTATGGGGCAACACTGCAGGTTCCAAAAGAACCACTGCAGACCTCTGTCGAGCCACAAGAGGCAGCGCAGGATTGGACCTCTGTGCCACCTCCTACACAGTATTAACACCCGAGATGGGGGTTCAAACCCTTGCTACAGGAGTGTTTGGGCCTTTACCTCCAGGAACTGCTAGATTGCTTTTAGGGCACAGCAGTGCGTCTTTAAAAGGAATACTTATTCATCCTGGTGTGATTGACTCTGATTATACAGGAGAGATAAAAATATTAGCCTCCGCTCCTAACAAAATTATTGTGATTAATGCAGGACAACGTATAGCTCAACTTCTTTTAGTTCCATTAGTTATACAAGGAAAAACAATTAACCGAGATCGTCAAGAAAGAGGCTTCGGGTCCTCTGACGCCTATTGGGTGCAAAATGTTACCGAGGCACGACCAGAACTTGAGCTACGCATTGATGGTAAGCTTTTCCGCGGAGTGCTTGATACAGGGGCCGATATTAGCGTTATTTCTAAAAAATACTGGCCTACTACATGGCCTAAACAAATAGCTATTTCCACTCTTCAGGGTATTGGCCAAACTACCAATCCAGAACAAAGTTCGTCCCTTCTTACTTGGAGGGATAAAGATGGCCATACAGGCCAATTTAAGCCTTATATTCTGCCCCATCTTCCAGTTAATCTATGGGGGCGTGATATATTAAGCAAAATGGGTGTTTATTTATATAGTCCTTCACCCACCGTAACAGAATTAATGTTGGATCAGGGCTTACTCCCAAACCAAGGTTTGGGTAAACAACATCAAGGCATCATTTTACCCCTTGATTTAAAATCTAATCAAAGTCGAAAGGGCTTGGGGTGTTTTCCTTAGGGACCTCTGATTCTCCTGTGACACATGCCGATCCTATTGATTGGAAATCTGAGGAACCGGTATGGGTCGATCAGTGGCCCCTAACACAAGAAAAACTTTCTGCCGCACAACAGCTGGTGCAGGAACAGCTGAGACTTGGGCATATTGAACCCTCTACCTCTGCGTGGAATTCCCCAATTTTTGTTATTAAAAAGAAGTCGAGAAAATGGAGATTGCTACAAGACCTTCGTAAGGTAAATGAAACAATGATGCATATGGGAGCCCTACAACCTGGGTTGCCCACTCCTTCCGCTATACCTGACAAATCCTATATCATTATTATAGATTTAAAAGATTGTTTTTACACTATTCCTCTTGCACCTCAAGATTGTAAAAGATTTGCCTTTAGTTTGCCCTCTGTTAATTTTAAAGAACCTATGCAACGCTATCAATGGAGAGTCCTCCCACAAGGAATGACTAATAGCCCTACGTTACGTCAAAAAATTTGTTGCTACAGCATTAGCTCCCGTTCGTCAACGTTTTCCTCAGTTATAATTTAGTTCATTATATGGATGATATATTACTAGCTCATGCTGAAGAACATCTGTTGTATCAAGCTTTTTCTATTCTAAAGAAACACTTGAGTCTTAATGGTCTTGTCATAGCTGATGAAAAAAATTCAAACTCATTTTCCCTATAATTATTTGGGTTTTCTCCTTATATCCTCGCGTTTATAATACCCAATTAGTAAAATTACAGACTGACCATTTAAAAAAAAACTTCTAGGAGACATTAATTGGATACGCCCTTATTTAAAACTACCCACTTATACCTTGCAGCCTTTATTTGATATCCTTAAAGGTGACTCTGACCCTGCGTCACCCCGAACACTTTCTTCAGAAGGACGATCAGCCTTACAATCAATAGAAGAAGCTATTAGACAACAACAGATTACTTATTGTGATTACCAACGGCCATGGGGTTTGTATATACTTCCTACCCCTCGAGCACCCACAGGGGTTCTTTATCAAGATAAACCTTTGCGATGATATATCTATCTGCTACTCCAACTAAACATCTGCTCCCTTACTATGAGCTTGTTGCAAAAATTGTAGCAAAAGGACGTCATGAGGCCATCCAATATTTTGGTATAGAACCCCTTTCATTTGTATTCCTTATGCTTTAGAACAACAAGATTGGCTTTTTCAATTTTCAGATAATTGGTCTATAGCTTTTGCAAACTACCCAGGACGGATTACTCATCATTATCCTTCTGATAAATTGTTACAATTTGCTAGCTTTCATGCCTTTATTTTTCCAAAAATAGTTCGCCGACAACCCATTCCTGAAGCGACACTTATATTTACAGATGGATCTTCTAATGGTACTGCAGCTTTAATTATTAACCATCAAACTTATTATGCACATACCAGTTTCTCTTCTGCCCCAGGTTGTGGAATTATTTGCAGTCCATCAAGCATTGCTAACTGTATCCACTTCCTTCAATTTATTTACAGACAGCTCCTATGTGGTCGGTGCCCTACAGATGATTGAAACTGTTCCAATTATCGGCACAACCTCTCCTGAAGTTCTTAACTTATTTAAATTAATTCAACAGGCCCTCCACCGTCGTCAATACCCGTGTTTCTTTGGGCATATTCTTGCGCATTCCACCCTTCCTGGTGCCTTAGTACAAGGCAATCACACTGCGGACGTTTCTTACTAAAACAAGTGTTTTTTCAATCGCTATCGATGCAGCCCAAAAATCTCATAACTTACATCATCAAAATAGTCATTCTTTACGGTTACAATTTAAGATTTTCCGCAAAGCTGCACGACAAATCGTTAAATCTTGCTCTACCTGTCCTCAATTCTTTGTTCTCCCTCAATATGGTATCAACCCTCGAGGTTTACGCCCTAATCATCTCTGGCAAACAGATGTCACTCACATTCCTCAATTTGGACGTCTTAAATATGTTCATGTCTCCATCGACACCTTTTCTCATTTTCTCATGGCCTCCTTCATACTGGAGAATCAACTCGTCACTGTATTCAACATTTGCTCTTTTGCTTTTCTATTTCAAAAATTCCACACACCCTTAAAACAGATAATGGACCCGGTTATACTAGCCGCTCTTTTTCAACGTTTTTATCTTTCCTTCCAAATCCATCATAAAACAGGAATTCCCTATAACCCACAGGGACAAGGTATTGTGGAACGAGCCCATCAGCGTCTCAAACATCAACTATTAAAACAAAAAAAGGGGAATGACTTGTATAGCCCTCACCGCATAATGCCTTGAATCATGCTCTTTATGTTCTAAATTTTTTAACTCTAGACGCAGAAGGCAATTCAGCAGCCCAACGTTTTTTGGGGAGAACAGTCCTCATGCAAAAAACCACTCGTACGATGGAAAGATCCACTTACCAATCTGTGGTATGGGCCAGACCTGTATTAATATGGGGACGCGGGCATGTTTGTGTTTTTCCACAGGATGCGAAGTGCCGCGCTAGATCCCGGAGAGGCTGGTACGCGCGGCGGAGGAACTCCCTGACACATCAAATGCACCACATGACACTGAGCGAGCCCACGAGTGAGCTGCCTACCCAAAGGCAGATTTGAGGCGTTGATGCGATATGCTCAAAATGAGGCTCATGTACAACCTCCGGTGACGCCTACCAATATACTGATCGTGTTATTATTATTGTTACAGCGGATACAAACGGGGCGGCTGCGGCTTTTTGGGGCATACATTCCCGATCCACCTACGATTCAATCATTAGGATGGGATAAAGAAGTAGTACCTGTCTATGTCAATGATACAAGCCTTTTGGGAGGAAAATCAGATATTCATATTTCTCCCCAGCAAGCTAATATCTCATTTTATGGTCTTTACTACACAATATCCTATGTGCTTTTCTTATCAATCACAACATCCCCACTGTATACAGGTGTCAGCTGATATATCTTATCCTCGAGTGACTATTTCTGGCATTGATGAAAAAACCGGAAAAGATCGTACCGTGATGGAACCGGACCTCTCGACATTCGTTTGCGACAAACATCTAAGCATCGGCATAGGAATA
>NW_017212480.1:0-16559 GCF_001704415.2 Capra hircus
GGGACTGGCCTTTCCTGAGGCCACCAGAGCGGGTCCCTGAGGTCCCCGTCGTAAGTAGAGAGCACCTGCCCAACTCGAGAAAAATCCAGGGAGGTTCTCCCCTCCAGGCGAGATGAGGCCCATTTCCGCTGAGGCGTCTCGAGGCTAATCACACCTAACTCTGGAACTTCCAAAGGTCCTTCACACCCTTGCTGCAACTCAAGAAGTTCCGCCGACATTCCCGTCTCCACTCGAGAGGAAGCACGAGAGTCCCGCCACATCCAGAGGAGCCCCGTTTCCGCCTCCTAGCTCGAGAGGAGGGATCCTTTCCCTGCGAGGTCGGGAAAGAATTCCCGGCTTTTCCGTCGCATCTCAAGAGGAGGCGCTCTCCACAGGAAAGGCGAGAGGAACTCCAGGGTCGTGCCACCATTCCCAGAGTCCCCAGATGCCCCAGTCCATTCCAGGGAAAACCTGGTTTCCCTGCACTGCCTCGACTTTCAAGCGAGGATCGACTCACACCACGGTGGCACGTGGGACAGCCCTGTGGGAAAAGCCTCGAGGGAAAGCCTCGTGGGAAAAGCCTGGAAAGGATCCCTTTATCACGCGAAGGGAAGCGGACACTGCTGCTACAGCTCGGGAGAAAGGCACGTGCATGCCCCCACTCGAGACGAGGACTGACTCCCTGGGGAGACTTCAGAAGTACCCAAGATCCATGTCAGCACTGGAGAGGGAATCCTCAGGTTCCGGCACCGACTCCACACAAGGTCTTAGGCCCCGGCATCGATGGGAAGGAATCCCGAGAGGCCCCCGAGCAACTCGCATGGGGACTGGCCTTTCCTGAGGCCACCAGAGCGGCGTCCCTGAGGTCCCCGTCGTAAGTCGAGAGCACCTGCCGCAACTCGGAGAAAATCCAGGAGGTTCTCCCCTCCAGGCGAGATGAGGCCCATTTCCGCTGAGGCGTCTCGAGGCTAATCACCTAACCTCTGGAACTTCCAAAGGGTCCTTCACACCCTTGCTGCAACTCAAGAAGTTCCCCGACATAACCGTCTCCACTGAGAGGAAGCACGAGAGTCCCGGCCACATCCAGAAAGAGCCCGTTTCCGTCTCCTAACTCGAGAGGTGGGATCCTTTCCCTGCGTGGTCGGGAAAGAATTCCCGGCGTTCCCGTCGCATTTCAAGAGGAGGCGCTCTCCACAGGAAAGGCGAGAGGAACTCCAGGGTCGTGCCACCATTCCAGAGTCAACCAAATGTCTCCGTCCATTCCAGGGAAACCTGTTTTTCCTGCACTGCCTCGACTTTCAAGCTGAGGATCGACTCACACCACAGTGGCACGTGGGACAACCCTGTGGGAAAGCCTCGTGGGAAAGCCACAGATCCCTTGATCCACGCGAAGGGAAGGGTGTCACTACTGCTACAGCACGGGAGGAAAGCGCACGTGCGTGCCCCACTCGAGACGAGGACTGGACTCCTCTGGGGAGACTCCAGAAGTACCCCAAGATCCATGTCAGCACTGGAGAGGAATCCTCAGGTTCCGGCACTGACTCCACACAAGGTCTTAGGCCCCGGCATCGACGGGAGAGGAATCCCGAGAGGCCCCCGAGGAACTCGCAAGGGGACATGGCCTTTCCTGAGGCCACCAGAGCTGGTCCCTGAGGTCCCCGTCGTAAGTCGAGAGCACCTGCCCCAACATCGAGAAAATCCAAGGAGATTCTCCCCTGCCAGGCGAGATGAGGCCCATTTCCGCATAGGCGTCTCGAGGCTATATCTACACCTAACCTCTGGAACTTCCAACGGGTTCTTCACACCCTTGCTGCAACTCAAGAAGTTCCCCGACATACCCGTCTCCACTCGAGACGAAGCACGTGAGTCCCGCCTACATCCAGAGGAGCCCCGTTTCCGCCTCCTAGCTCGAGAGGGGCGATCCTTTCCCTGCGTGGTCGGGAAACAATTCCCGCGTTCCCGTCGCATCTCAAGAGGCAGGCGCTCTCCACAGGAAAGGAGAGAGGAACTCCAGGGTCGTGCCACCATTCCCAGAGTCCCCCAGATGTCTCAGTCCATTACAGGGAAACCTGTTTTCCCTGCACTGCGTCGACTTTCAAGACGAGGATCGACTCACACCACAGGTCGCACGTGGGACAGCCTGTGGAAAGCCTCGTGGGAAAGCCTCGTGGGAAAGCCTCCGAGGGAAAGCCACAGATCCCATTCATACACGCAGAAGGGGAAGCGGGACACTGCTCCTACAGCTCGGGAGGAAAGCGCACGTGCATGCCCCCACTCGAGACGAGGACTGACTCCCCTGGGGAGACTCCAGAAGTACGCCCAAGATCCACGTACAGCACTGGAGAGGAATCCTCAGGTTCCGGCACCGACTCCACACAAGTATCTTAGGCCCCTGCATCGACGGGAGAGGAATCCCGAGAGGTCCCCGAGCAATCTCGCATGGGGACTGGCCTTTCCTGAGGCCACCAGAGCGGGTCCCTGAGGTCCCCGTCGTAAGTCGAGAGCACCTGCCGCAACTCGAGAAAATCAAGGAGGTTCTCCCCTCCAGGCGAGATGAGGCCCATTTCCGCTGAGGCGTCTTCGAGGCTAATCACAACCTACCTCTGGAACTTCCAAAGGGTCCTTCACACCCTTGCTGCAACTCAAGAAGTTCCCCGACATAACCGTCTCCACTCGAGATGGAAGCACGAGAGTCCCGCCCACATCCAGAGGAGCCCCGTTTCCGCCTCCTAGCTCGAGAGGAGGGATCCTTTCCCTGCGTGGTCGGGAAAGAATTCCCGGCATTTCCGTCGCATCTCAAGAGGAGGCGCTCTCCACAGGAAAGGCGAGAGGAACTCCAGGGTCGTGCCACCAATCCCAGAGTCCCCCAGATGTCTCAGTCCATTCCAGGGAAACCTGATTTTCCCTAGCACTGCCTCGACTTTCAAGCCGAGGATCGACTCACACCAACGGTGGCACGTGGACAGCCCTGTGGGAAAGCCTCGTGGGAAAGCCTCGGTGGGAAAGCCTCGAGGGAAAGCCACAGATCCCTTGATCCACGCGAAGGGAAGCGTGACACTGCTGCTACAGCTCGGGAGGAAAAGCGCACGTGCATGCCCCCCACTCGAGACGAGGACTGACTCCCCTGGGGAGACTCCAGAAGTACCCCAAGATCCATGTCAGCACTGGAGAGGAATCCTCAGGTTCCGGCACCGACTCCACACAAGGTCTTAGGCCCCGGCATCGACGAGGAGAGGTAATCCCGAGAGGCCCCGAGCAACTCAGCATGGGGACTGGCCTTTCTGAAGGCCACCAGAGTCGGGTCCCTGAGGTCCCCGTCGTAAGTCGAGAGCACCTGCCGCAACTCGAGAAAATCCAGGAGGTTCTCCCCTGCAGGCGAGATGAGGCCCATTTCCAGCTGAGGTGTCTCGAGGCTAATCACACCTAACCTCTGGACTTCCAAAGGGTCCCTTCACACCCTTGCTGCAACTCAAGAAGTTCCCCTGACATACCCGTCTCCACTCGAGAGGAAGCACGAGAGTCCCGCCCACATCCAGAGGAGCCCCGTTTCCGCCTCCTAGCTCGACAGGAGGAATCCTTTCCCTGCGTGGTTCGGAAAGAATTCCCGGCGTTCCCGTCAGCATATCAAGAGGGAGGCGCTCTCCACAGGAAAGGCGAGAGGAACTCCAGGGTCGTGTCCACCATTCCCAGAGTCCACCCAGATGTCTCAGTCCATTCCAGGGAACCTGTTTTCCCCTGCACTGCCTCGACTTTCAAGCCGAGGATCGACTGCACTACCACGGTGGCACGTGGGACATCACTAGCCTCGTTGGAAGCCTGGTGGAAAGCGCGTGGGAAGCCCATGGGAAAGCCTCGAGGAAGCCAGATCCCTTGATCCACGCGAAGGGAACCATGACACTGCTGCTGCAGCTCGGGAGGAAAGCGCACGTGCATGCTCCCACTCGAGACAAGGACTGACTCCCCTGGGGAGACTCCAGAAGTACTCCAAAATCCATGTCAGCACTGGAGAGGAAACCTCAGTTTCCGGCACCGACTCCACACAAGTTCTTAGGCCCCGGCACCGACGGGAGAGGATCCCGAGAGGTCCCCGTGGCAACTTGCAATGGGGACTGGCCTTTCCTGAGGCCACCAGAGAGGGTCCCTGAGGGCCCCGTCGTAAGGTCGAGAGCACCTGCCCGCAACTTGAATAAATCCAGGAGGTTCTCCCTTTCAGGCGAGATGAGGACCATTTCTGCTGAGACGTCTCGAGGCCTAATCACACCTAACCTCTGGAAGTTACAAAGGCGTCCTTCACACTCTTTCTGCAACTCAAGAATTTCCCCAACATACCCGTCTCCACTCGAGAGGAAGCACGAGAGTCCCGGCACATCCAGAGGAGCCCCGTTTCCGCCTCCAAGTTCGAGAGGAGGGATCCTTTTCCTGCCGGGTCGGGAAAGAATTCCCGGTGTTCCCGTCCGCATCTCAAGAGGAGGCGCTGTCCACAGGAAAGGCGAGAGGAACTCCAGGGTCGTGCCACCATCCCAGAGTCCCCCAGATGTCTCAGTCCATTCCAGGGAAACCTGTTTTCCCTGCACTGCCTCGACTTTCAAGCCGAGGATCGACTCACACCACGGTGGCACGTGGGACAGCGCTGTGGGAAAGCCTGGTGGGAAAGCCTCGAGGGAAAGCGACAGATGCTTTGATCCACGCGAAGGGAAGCGTGACACTGCTGCTTCTGGTCGGGAGGAAAAGTACACGTGCATGCCCCCACTCGAGACGAGGACTGACTCCCCTGGGGAGACTCCAGAAGTACCCCAAGATCCATGTCAGCACTGGAGAGGAACCCTCACTTTACGGCACCGACTCCACAAAGGTCTTAGGCCCCAGCATCGACGGGAGAGGAATCCCGTGAGTCTCCCCGAGCAACTCGCATGGGGACTGGCCTTTCCTGAGGCCACCAGAGCGGGTCCCTGAGGTCCCCGTCGTAGGTCGAGAGCACCAGCAGCAACTTGAGAAAATCCAGGAGGTTCTCCCTTCCAGGCGAGATGAGGACCATTTCCGCTGAGGTGTCTCAAGACTAATCACACCTTACCTCTGGAACTTCCAAAGGGTCCTTCACACCCTTGCTGCAACTCAATAAGATCCCCAACATACCCGTCTCCACTCGAGAGGAAGCACGAGAGTCCCGCCCACATCCAGAGGAGCCCCGTTTCCGCCTCCTAGCTCGAGAGGAGGGATCCTTTCCCTCAGTGATTGGGAAAGAGTTCCCAGTGTTCCCGGCGCATCTAAAGAGGAGGCGATCTCCACAGGAAAGGCGAGAGGAAATCCAGGGGTCGGGCCACCATTCCCAGCGTCCCCCAGATGTCTCAGTCCATTCCAGGGAAACCTGTTTTCCCTGCACTGCCTCGACTTTCAAGCCAAGGATCGACTCACACCACGGGGGCACGTGGGACAGCCCTGTGGGAAAGCCTCGTTGGAAAGACTCGAGGGAAAGCCTGGTGGGAAAGCCTCGAGGGAAAGCCACAGTTGCTTTGATCAACCCGAAGGGAAGTGTGACACTGCTGCTACAGCTCGGGAGGAAAGCACACGTGCATGCCCCCACTCGAGACGAGGACTGACTACCCTGAGGAGAGTCCAGAAGTACCCCAAGATCCACGTCAGCCCTGGGAGAGGAATCCTCACGTTCCGGCACCGACTCCAAACAAGGTCTTAGGCCCCGGCATCGACGGGAGAGGAATCCCGAGAGGCCCCGAGTAACTAGCATGGGGACTGGCCTTTCCTGAGGCCATTAGAGCGGGTCCCTGAGGTCCCCGTCATAAGTCGAGAGCACCTGCCCGCAACTCGAGAAAATCCAGGAGGTTCTCCCCTCCAGGCGAGATGAGGCCCATTTCCTCTGAGGCGTCCCCAGGTTAATCATACCTAAACTCTGGAACTTCCAAAACGTTCTTCACATCCTTGCTGCAACACAAGAAGTTCCCCGACATACCCGTCTCCACTCGAGAGGAAACACGAGAGTCCCGCCCACATCCAGAGGAGCCCCGTTTCCGCCTCCTAGCTCGAGAGGAGGGATCCTTTCCCTGCGTGGTCGGGAAAGAATTCTCGGCGTTCCCCTCGCATCTCAAGAGGGGACGCTTTACACAGGAAAGGCGTGAGGGAACTCCAGGGTCGTTCCACCATTCCCAGAGTCCCCAGATGTCTCAGGCCATTCCAGGGAAACCTGTTTTCCCTGCACTGCCTCGACTTTCAAGACGAGGATCATCTCACACGACGGTGGCACGTGGGACAGCTCTGTGGGAAAGCCTCGTGGGAAAGTCTCATGGGAAAGCCTGGAGGGAAAGCCACAGATCCCTTGATTCCCGCGAAGGGGAGCGTGACACTGCTGCTACAGCTCGGGAGGAAAGCACACGTGCATGCCCTACCTCGGGACAAGGACTGACTCCCCTGTGGAGTCTCCAGAAGTACCCCAAGATCCAAGTCAGCACTGGAGAGGAATTCTCAGGTTCCGGCACCGACTCCCCACAAGGTCTTAGGCCCCGGCATCGATGGGAAAGGAATCCTGATAGGCCCCCGAGCAACTCGCATGGGGACTGGCCTTTCCTGAGGCCACCAGAGCGGGTTCCTGATGTCCCCGTCGTAAGTCAAGAGCACCTGCCGCAACTCGAGAAAATCCAGGAGGTTCTCCCTTCCAGGCGAGATGAGGCCCATTTCCGCTGAGGCGTCTCGAGGCTAATCACGCCAAACCTCTGGAACTTCCAAAGGGTCCTTCACACCCTTGCTGCAACTCAAGAAGTTCGCTGACATACCCGTCTCCACTCGAGAGGAAGCACGAGAGTCCCGCCCACATCTAGAGGAACCCCGTTTCCGCCTCCTAGCTCGATAGGAGGGATCCTTTCCCTGCATGGTCGGGAAAGAATTCCCAGCGTTCCCGTCGCATCTCAAGAGGAGGCGCTCTCCACAGGAAAGGCGAGTGGAACTCCAGGGTCGTGCCACCATTCCCAGAGTCCCCCAGATGTCTCAGTCCATTCCAGGGAAACTTTTTTCCCTACACGGCCTCGACTTTCAGGACGAGGATCGACTCACACCACGGTGGCACGTGGGACAGCCCTTTGGGAAAGCCTCGAGGGAAAGCCACAGATCCCTTGATCCACGCGAAGGGAAGCATGACACTGCTGCTGCAGCTCGGGAGGAAAGCGCACGTGCATGCTCCCACTCGAGACAAGGACTGACTCCCCTGGGGAGACTCCAGAAGTACTCCAAAATCCATGTCAGCACTGAAGAGGAAACCTCAGTTTCCGGCACCGACTCCACACAAGTTCTTAGGCCCCGGCACCGACGGGAGTGGAATCCCGAGAGGTCCCCGTGCAACTTGCATGGGGACTGGCCTTTCCTGAGGCCACCAGAGAGGGTCCCTGAGGGCACCGTCGTAGGTCGAGAGCACCTGCCGCAACTTGAATAAATCCAGGAGGTTCTCCCTTTCAGGCGAGATGAGGACCATTTCTGCTGAGACGTCTCGAGGCTAATCACACCTAACCTCTGGAAGTTACAAAGCGTCCTTCACACTCTTTCTGCAACTCAAGAAGTTCCCCGACATACCCGTTTCCACTCGAGAGGAAGCACGAGTGTCCCGCCCACATCCAGATGAGCCCCGTTTCCGCCTCATAGCTCAACAGGAGGGATCCATTCCCTGCGTGGTCGGGAAAGAATTCCCGGCGTTCCCGTCACATCTCAAGAGGGAGCGCTCTCCACAGGAAAGGCGAGAGGTACTCCAGGGTCGTGCCACCATTCCCAGATCCCCCAGATGTCTCAGTCCATTCCACGGAAGCCTGTTTTCCCGGCACTGACTCAACTTTCAAGACGAGGATCGACTGACACCACGGTGACACGTGGGACATCAACTTGGGAAAGCGTCGTGGGAAAGCCTGGTGGGAAAGCGTCGTGGGAAAGCCTCGCTTAAAGCCTCGAGGGAAAGCCACTGATCCTAGGATACACGGGAAGGGAAGCGTGACACTGCTGCTACAGTTCGGGAGGAAAGTGCACGTGCATGCCCCCACTCGAGACGAGGACTGACTCCCCTGGGGAGACTCCAGAAGTACCCCAAGATCCATGTCAGAACTGGAGAGGAATTCTCAGTTTCCGACACCGACTCCAAACAAGGTCTTAGGCCCTGGCATCGATGGGAGAGGAATCCCGAGAGGACCCAGAGCAAATCGCATGGGGACTGGCCTTTCCTGAGGCCACCAGAGCGGGTCCCTGAGGTCCCCGTAGTAATTCGAGAGCACCTGCCGCAACTTGAGAAAATCCAGGAGGTTCTCCCTTCTTGGCGAGATGAGGCCCATTTCCACTGAGTTCTCTCACGGCTAATCACACCTAACCTCTGGAACTTCCAAAGGGTCCTTCACACCCTTTCTGCAATTCAAGCAGATCACCATATACCAGTCTCCACTCGAGAGGAAGAACGAGAGTCCCGCCCACATCCAGAGGAGCCCCGTTTCCGACTCCTAGCTCGAGAGGAGGGATCCTTTCCCTGCGTGGTCGGGAAAGAATTCCCGGCGTTCCCATCGCATCTCAAGAGGGGGCGCTCTCCACAGGGAAGGCGAGAGGAACTCCAGGGTCGTGCCACCATTCCCAGAGTCCCACAGATGTCTTAGTCCATTCCAGGGAAACCTGTTTTCCCTGCACTGCCTCGACTTTCAAGAAGAGGTTCGACTCACACCAAGGTGGCAGGTGGCACAGTCCTTGGGAAAGCGTCGTGGAAAAGCGTCGTGGGAAAGCCTCGAGGGAAAGCCACAGATCCCTTGATCCTCGCGAAGGGAAGCTCAACACTGCTGCTACAGCTCGGAGGAAAGCGCACATGCATGCCCCGACTCGAGACGAGGACTGACTCCCCTGGGGAGACTCCAGAAACACCCCAAGATACATGTCAGCACTGGAGAGGAATCCTCAGGTTTTGGCACAGACTCCACACAAGATCTTAGGTCCCGGCATCGACGGGAGACGAATCCCGAGAGACCCATGAGCAACTCGCATGGGGACTTCCCTTTCGTGAGGCCACAAGAGGGGGTCCCTGATGTCACCGTCGTAAGTCGAGAGCACCTGCTGCAACTCGAGAAAATCCAGGAGGTTCTCCTTTCCTGGCGAGATGAGGCCCATTTCCGCTGAGGGGTCTCGAGGCTAATCACACCTAAACTCTGGAACTTCCAAAGGGTCATTCACACCCTTGCTGCAACTCAAGAAGTTCCCCAACAAGCCCGTCTCCACTCGACAGGAAGCACGAGAGTCCCGCCCACATCCAGAGGAGACCCGTTTCCGCCTCCAAGCTAGAGAGGAGGGATACTTTCCCTGCGTGGTCGGGAAAGAATTCCCGGCGTTCCCGTCGCATCTCAAGAGGAGGCGCTCTCCACAGGAAAGGCGAGAGGAACTCCAGGGTCGTTTCACCATTCCCAGAGCCCCCAGATGTCTCAGTCCATTCCAGGGAAACCTGTTTTCCCTGCACTGCCTCGACTTTCAAGCCGAGGATCGACTCACACCACGGTGGCACGTGGGACAGCCCTGTGGGAAAGCCTCGTGGGAAAGCCTCGTGGGAAAGCCTCTTGGGAAAGCCACAGATCACTTGATACTCGCGAAGGGAAGCGCGACACTGTTGCTAAAGCTCGGGAGGAAAGCGCACGTTCATGCCCCCATTCGAGACGAGGACTGTCTCCCCTGGGGAGACTCCAGAAGTACCCCAAGATCCATGTCAGCACTGGAGAGGAATCCTCCGGTTCCGCCACCTACTCCACACAAGGTTTTATGCTCCGGCATCGACGGGAGAGGAATCCCTAGAGGCCCCCGAGTAACTCGCATGGGGACCGTCCTTTCGATATGCCACCAGAGCGGGTACCTGAGGTCCCCGTCGTAAGTCGAGAGCACCTGCCACAACTCGAGAAAATCCAAGAGGTTCTCCCCTCCAGGCGAGATGAGGCCCATTTCTGCTGAGGCGTCTGGAGGCTAATCACACCTAACCTCTGGAACTTCCATAGGGTACTTCACACCCTTGCTGCAACTCAAGAAGTTCCCCGACATACCCGTCTCCAGTCGAGAGGAAGCACGAGAGTCCCGCCCACATCCAGAGGAGCCCCGTTTCAGCTTCCTAGCTCGAGAGGAGCGATCCTTTCCCTGCGTGTTCGGGAAAGAATTTCTGGCGTTTCCGTTGCATCTCAAGAGGAGGCACTCTCCACAGGAAAGGCGAGAGGACTCCAGGGTCGTTCCCCCATTCCCAGAGTCCCCCAGATTTCTCAGTCCATTCCAGGGAAACCTGTTTTCCCTGCACTGCCTCGACTTTCATGCCGAGGAACGACTCACACTACGGTGGCACGTGGTACAAACCTGTGGGAAGCCTCGTGGGAAAGCCTCGAGGGATAGCCACAGATCCCTTGATCCACGGGAAGGGAAGCGTGAATCTGCTGCTTCAGCTCGGGAGGAAAGCTCACGTGCATGCCCCCACTCGAGATGACGAAAGACTCCCCTGGGGAGACTCGAGAAGTAGCCCAAGATCCATATCAGCAATGGAGAGGAATCCTCAGGTTCCGGCACCGACTCCACACAAGATCTTAGGCCCCGGCCTCGACGGGAGAGGAGTCCCGAGAGGCCCCCGAACAACTCGCCTGGGATCTGGCCTTTCCTGAGGCCACCAGAGCGGGTCGCTGAGGTCCCCATCGGAAGTCGAGAGCACCTGCCGCAACAAGAGAAAATCCAGGTGGATTTCCCCTGAGGCGAGATGAGGCCCATTTCTGCTGAGGTGTCTCGAGGCTAATCACACAAAACCTCTGTAACTTCCAAAGGGTGATTCACACCCTTGCTGCAACTCAAGAAGTTCCCCGACATACCCGTCTCCACTTGAGAGGAAGCACGAGAGTCCCGCTCACATCCAGAGGAACCCCGTTTCCGCCTCCTAGCTCGAGAGGAGGGATCATTTCCTTTCGTGGTCGGGAAAGAATACCCAGCGTTCCCGTCGCTTCTCAAGAGGAGTCGCTCTCCACAGGAAAGGCGAGAGGAACTCCACGGTGGTGCCACCATTCACAGAGTCCCCCAGATGTCTCAGTCCATTCCAGGGAAACCTGTTTTCCCTGCACTGCCTCGACTTTCAAGCCGAGGATCGACTCACACCACGGTGGCACGTGGGACAGCCCTGTGGGAAAGCCTCGTGGGAAAGCCTCGAGGGAAAGCCACAGATCCCTTGATCCACGCGAAGGGAAGTGCGACACTGCTGCTACAGCTCGGAAGGAAAGCGCACGTGCATGCACCCACTCGAGACGAGGACTGACTCCCCTGGGGAGACTCCAGAAGTACGCCAAGATCCATGTCCGCACTGGAGAGGAACCCTCAGGTTCCGGCACTGACTCCACACAAGGTTTTAGGCCCCACCTTCGACGGGAGAGGAAACACGAGAGGCCCCCGTGAAGCAACCGAGCAACTCGCATGGGGACTGGCCTTTCCTGAGGCCACCAGAGCGGGTCCCTGAGGTCCCCGTCGTAAGTAGAGAGCACCTGCCACAACTCGAGAAAATCCAGGAGGTTCTCCCCTCCAGGTGAGATGAGGCCCATTTCCGCTGAAGCGTCTCGAGGCTATTCACACCTACACTCTGGAACATCCAAATGGTCCTTCACACCCTTGCTGCAACTCAAGAAGTTCCGCAACATTCCCGTCTCCACTCGAGAGGAAGCACGAGAGTCCCGCCTACATCCAGAGGAGCCCCGTTTCCGCCTCCTAGCTCTAGAGGAGGGATCCTTTCCCTGCGAGGTCGGGAAAGAATTCCCGGCATTTCCGTCGCATCTCAAGAGGAGGCGCTCTCCACAGGAAAGGCGAGAGGAACTCCAGGGTCGTGCCACCATTCCCAGAGTCCCCCAGATGCCTCCAGTCCATTCCAGGGAAACCTGTTTTCCCTCTACTGCCTCGACTTTCAAGCCGAGGATCGACTCACACCACGGTGGCACGTGGGACAGCCCTGTGGGAAAGCCTCGAGGGAAAGCCTCGTGGGAAAGCCTCGAGGGAAAGAAAAAGATCCCTTTATCCACGCGAAGGGAAGCGGGACACTGCTGCTACAGCTCGGGAGAAAAGAGCACGTTCATGCCCCCACTCGAGACGAGGACTGACTGCCCTGGGGAGACTTCAGAAGTACCCCAAGTTCCACGTCAGCACTGGAGAGGAATCCTCAGGTTCCGGCACCGACTCCACACAAGATCTTAGGCCCCGGCATCGATGGGAGAGGAATCCCGAGAGGCCCCCGAGCAACTCGCATGGGGACTGGCCTTTCCTGAGGCCACTAGAGCGGGTCCCTGAGGTCCCCGTCATAAGTCGTGAGCACCTGCCGCAACTCGAGAAAATACAGGAGGTTCTCCCCTCCAGGCGAGATGAGGCCCATTTCCGCTGAGGTGTCTCGAGGCTAATCAGTTCTAACATCTGGAACTTCCAAAGGGTCCTTCACACCCTTGCTGCAACTCAAGAAGTTCCCCGACATAACCGTCTCCACTTGAGAGGAAGCACGAGAGTCCCGGCCACATCCAAAAGAGCCCCGTTTCCGTCTCCTAACTCGAGAGGTGGGATCCTTTCCCTGCGTGGTCGGGAAAGAATTCCCGGCGTTCCCGTCGCATTTCAAGAGGAGGCGCTCTCCACAGGAAAGGCGAGAGGAACTCCAGGGTCGTGCCACCATTCACAGAGTCAACCAAATGTCTCCGTCCATTCCAGGGAAACCTTTTTTCCCTGCACTGCCTCGACTTTCAAGCTGAGGATCGACTCACACCACAGTGGCACGTGGGACAACCCTGTGGGGAAAGCCTCGTGGGAAAAGCCACAGATCCCTTGATCCACGCGAAGGGAAGGGTGTCACATACTGCTACAGCACGGGAGGAAAGCGCACGTGCGTGCCCCACTCGAGACGAGGACTGACTCCTCTGGGGAGACTCCAGAAGTACCCCAAGATCCATGTCAGCACTGGAGAGGAATCCTCAGGTTCCGGCACTGACTCCACACAAGGTCTTAGGCCCCGGCATCGACGGGAGAGGAATCCCGAGAGGCCCCGAGGAACTCGCAAGGGGAATGGCCTTTCCTGAGGCCACCAGAGCTGGTCCCTGAGGTCCCCGTCGTAAGTCGAGAGCACCTGCCCCAACTCGAGAAAATCCAAGAGATTCTCCCCTCCAGGCGAGATGAGGCCCATTTCCGCATAGGCGTCTCGAGGCTATTCTCACCTAACCTCTGGAACTTCCAACGGGTTCTTCACACCCTTGCTGCAACTCAAGAAGTTCCCCGACATACCCGTCTCCACTCGAGACGAAGCACGTGAGTCCCGCCTACATCCAGAGGAGCCCCGTTTCCGCCTCCTAGCTCGAGAGGGGCGATCCTTTCCCTGCGTGGTCGGGAAACAATTCCCGGCGTTCCCGTCGCATCTCAAGAGCAGGCGCTCTCCACAGGAAAGGAGAGAGGAACTCCAGGGTCGTGCCACCATTCCCAGAGTCCCCCAGATGTCTCAGTCCATTACAGGGAAACCTGTTTTCCCTGCACTGCGTCGACTTTCAAGACGAGGATCGACTCACACCACAGTCGCACGTGGGACAGCCCTGTGGGAAAGCCTCGTGGGAAAGCCTCGTGGGAAAGCCTCGAGGGAAAGCCACAGATCCATTCATACACCAGAAGGGAAGCGTGACACTGCTCCTACAGCTCGGGAGGAAAGCGCACGTGCATGCCCCCACTCGAGACGAGGACTGACTCCCCTGGGGAGACTCCAGAAGTACCCCAAGATCCATGTCAGCACTGGAGAGGAATCCTCAGGTTCCGGCACCGACTCCACACAAGGTCTTAGGCCCCAGCATCGACGGGAGAGGAATCCCGAGAGGTCCCCGAGCAACTCGCATGGGGACTGGCCTTTCCTGAGGCCACCAGAGCGGGTCCCTGAGGTCCCCGTCGTAAGTCGAGAGCACCTGCCGCAACTCGAGAAAATCCAGGAGGTTCTCCCCTCCAGGCGAGATGAGGCCATTTCCGCTGAGGCGTCTCAGGACTAATCACACCTACCTCTGGAACTTCCAAAGGGTCCTTCACACCCTTGCTGCAACTCAAGAAGATCCCCGACATACCCGTCTCCACTCGAGAGGAAGCACGAGAGTCCCGCCCACATCCAGAGGAGCCCCGTTTCCGCCTCCTAGCTCGAGAGGAGGGATCCTTTCCCTGCAGTGATCGGGAAAGAATTCCGCAGTGTTCCGTCGCATCTCAAGAGGAGGCGATCTCCACAGGAAAGGCGAGAGGAACTCCAGGGTCGTGGCCACCATTCCCAGAGTCCCCCAGATGTCTCAGTCCATTCCAGGGAAACCTGTTTCCCTGCACTGCCTCGACTTTCAAGCCAAGGATCGACTCACACCACGGTGGCACGTGGGACAGCCCTGTGGGAAAGCCTCGTGGAGACTCGGGGAAAGCCTGGTGGGAAAGCCTCGAGGGAAAGCCACAGATGCCTTGATCCACGCGAAGGGAAGTGTGACACTGCTGCTACAGCTCGGGAGGAAAGCAGCACGTGCATGCCCCCACTCGAGACGAGGACTGACTACCCCTGAGGAGACTCCAGAAGTACCCCAAGATCCATGTCAGGCACTGGGAGAGGAATCCTCAGGTTCCCGGCACCGACTCCACAACAAGGTCTTAGGCCCCGGCATCGACGGGAGAGAATCCCGAGAGGCCCCGGAGCAACTCAGCATGGGGACTGGCCTTTCCTGAGCCACCAGAGCGGGTCCCTGAGGTCCCCGTCGTAAGTCGAGAGCACCTGCCGCAACTCGAGAAAATCCAGGAGGTTCTCCCCTCCAGGCGAGATGAGGCCCATTTCCGCTGAGGCGTCTCGAGGCTAATCACACCTAACCTCTGGAACTTCCAAAGGGTCCTTCACACCCTTGCTGCAACTCAAGAAGTTCCCCGACATACCCGTCTCCACTCGAGAGGAAGCACGAGAGTCCCGCCCACATCCAGAGGAGCCCCGTTTCCGCCTCCTAGCTCGAGAGGCAGGATCCTTTCCCTGCGTGGTCGGAAAGAATTCCCGGCGTTCCCGTCGCATTCAAGAGGAGGCGCTCTCCACAGGAAAGGCGAGAGGAACTCCAGGGTCGTGTCCACCATTCCCAGAGTCCCCAGATGTCTCAGTCCATTCCAGGGAAACCTGTTTTCCCTGCACTGCCTCGACTTTCAAGCCGAGGATCGACTCACACCAAGGTGGCACGTGGGACAGCCTGGGGAAAGCTTCATGGGAAAGCCTGGAAAGCCTCGTGGGAAAGCCTCGTGGGAAGCTCGAGGGGCACAGATCCCTTGATCCAAGCATAGGGAAGCGTGACACTGCTGCTTCAGCTAAGGAGGAAAGCGCACGTGCATGCCCCCACTCGAGAGGAGGACTGACTCCCCTGGGGAGACTCCAGAAGTACCCAAGATCCATGACAGCACTGGAGAGGAATGCTCAGGTTCCAGCACTGACTCCACACAAGGTCTTAGGCCCCAGCATCGACAGGAGAGGAATCCCGAGAGGCCCCCGAGCAACTCGCATGGGGATGGTCTTTCCTGAGGCCACCAGAGCGGGTCCCTGAGGTCCCGTCGTAAGTGGAGAGCACCTGCCGCAACTCGAGAAAAACCATGAGGTTCTCCCCTCCAGGCGAGATGAGGGCCATTTCCGCTGAGGCGTCTCGAGGCTAACTCACACCTAACCTCTGGAACTTCCAAAGGTCCTTCACACCCTTTGCTGCAACTCAAGAAGTTCCCGACATACCCCGTCTCGCTCTGAGAGGAAGCACGAGAGTCCCCCCACATCCAGAGGAGCCCCGTTTCGCCCCCTAGCTGAGAGGAGGGATCCTTTCCCTGCGTCGGCCGGAAAGAATTCCCGGCGTTCCGTCGAATCTCAAGAGGAGCGCTCTCCACAGGAAACGAGAGGAACTCAGCCAGCAAGGTGTGAAGGACCCTTTGGAATTTTCAGTTTGATAGCGTGTGATTTGCCTCGAGATGCCTGAGCGAAATGGGCCTCACCTCGCCTTGAGGGGAAAACCTCCTGGATCTTTTTTTTCTCGAGTTGCGGCATGGTGCCTCTCGAATCTTACGACGGGACGCTCAGGACCGCTCTGTGACCTCAGGAAAGGCTAGTCCCATTCGAAGTTAGCACTCCCGGGGCTCTCGGATTCCGTCTCGCGGTCCTGATGCGGGGCCTAATGACCTTTGTGTTGGATTGCGGTGGCCTGGAGCGAATCTGGAGGATGTCCTCTGCAGGGCTGACATGTCGGATCTTGGGGTACTTCAGCGAGTACTCCCAGGAAGTCAGTCCTACGTCTCGATGGCGGGCAATGCCACGGTGGCTTTTCACTCGCGAGCTGTAGCAAGCAGTGTTCACCCTTTCCCTTAGGTGATCAAAGAAGTGGGCTTTCCCTCGGAGGTCACCAAGCTTTTCCCTACGAGTGAACTTCTCCACGTGGCTTTCCCAACAGGGGTGTCCACAAGTGCCACGTGGTGTTGGGTCGATCCTGGCTTGAAAGTCCAGGATGTGCAGGGAAAAACAGGTTTCGCCTGGAATGGACTGAGACCATCTGGGGGACTCTCAGATTGATGGGCACACCCTG
>NW_017212481.1:0-16558 GCF_001704415.2 Capra hircus
AAGCAGGTTACAGTCCAATGGGCCTACAAAAGATGTCAGACATGAGTTTAGGCAACATAAATAACAACAAATAGCTGTAGTATATAAGGTCAAATTAGTAACTCAAGCGAATAAGTAATTACGTTTACATATTTATAATTGCTTATTTACTGTTCAGTTCAGTTAAGCGCTCAGTCGTGTCTGACTCTTTGCTGACCCATGAATCGCAGCACACAGGGCTCCCTGTCCATTTACCGCCCCTCTCCCAGAGTTCCACTCAGACTCACGTCCATTGAGTCCGGTGATGCCATCCAGCCATCTCATCCTCTGTCGTCCCCTTCTCCTCCTGCCCCAATCCTCCCAGCATCAGAGGTCTTTTCCATTGAGTCAACTCTTCACATGAGGTGGCCAAAGTACTGGAGGTTTTCAGCTTTTAGCATCATCCTTCCAAAGAAATCCCAGGCTGATCTCCTTCAGAATGGACTGGTTGGATCTCCTTGCAGTCCAAGGACTCTCAAGAGTCTTCTCCAACACCACAGTTCAAAAGCATCAATTCTTCGGCAGCTCAGCCTTCTTCACAGTCCAACTCTCACATCCATACATGACCACTGGGAAAAACCATAGCCTTGACTAGATGGACCTTTGTTGGCAAAGAATGTCTCTGCTTTTGAATATGCTGATCTAGGTTGGTCATAACTTTCTTCCAAGGAGTAAGCGTCTTTTAATTTCATGGCTGCCAGTCACCATCTGCAGTGATTTGGAGCCCCAAAAAAATAAAGTCTGACACTGTTTCCACTGTTTCCCCATCTATTTCCCATGAAGTGATGGGGACCAGATGCCATGATCTTCGTTTTCTGAATGTTGAGCTTTAAGCCAACTTTTTCCACTCTCCTCTTTCACTTTCATCAAGAGGCTTTTAGTTCCTCTTCACTTTCTGCCATAAGGGTGGTGTCATCTGCATATCTGAGGTTATTGATATTTCTCCCAGCAATCTTGATTCCAGCTTGTGCTTTCTTCCAGCCCAGCGTTTCTCATGATGTACTCTGCATAGAAGTTAAATAAGCAGGGTGACAATATACAGCCTTGACGTACTCCTTTCCTATTTGAACCAGTCTGTTGTTCCATGTCCAGTTCTAACTGTTGCTTCCTGACCTGCATACAGATTTCTCAAGAGGCAGGTCAGGTGGTCTGGTATTCCCATCTCTTTTCAGAATTTTCCACAGTTTATTGTGATCCACACAGTCAAAGGCTTTGGCATAGTCAATTAAAGCAGAAATAGATGTTTTTCTGGAACTCTCTTGCTTTTTCCATGATCCAGCAGGATGTTGGCAATTTGATCTCTGGTTCCTCTGCCTTTTCTAAAACCAGCTTGAACATCAGGAGTTCACGGTTCATGTATTTGCTGAGCCTGGCTTGGAGAATTTTGAGCATTACTTTACTAGTGTGTGAGATGAGTGCAATTGTGCGGTAGTTTGAGCATTCTTTGGCATTGCCTTTCTTTGGGATTGGAATGAAAACTGACCTTTTCCAGTCCTGTGGCTACTGCTGAGTTTTCCAAATTTGCTGGCATATTGAGTGCAGCACTTTCACAGCATCATCTTTTCAGGATTTGAAATAGCTCAACCTGGAATTCCATCACTCTCCACTAGCTTTGTTCGTAGTGATGCTTTCTAAGGCCCACTTGACTTCACATTCCAGGATGTCTGGCTCTAGATGAGTGATCACACATCATGATTATCTTGGTCGTGAAGATCTTTTTGTACAGTTCTTCTGTGTATTCTTGCCACCTCTTCTTAATATCTTCTGCTTCTGTTAGGTCCATACCATTCTGTCCTTTATTGAGCCATCTTTGCATGAAATGTTCCCTTGGTATCTCTAATTTTCTTGAAGAGATCGTCTAGTCTTTCCCATTCTGTTGTTTTCCTCTATTTCTTTGCATTGATCGCTGAAGAAGGCTTTCTTATCTCTTCTTGCTATTCTTTGGAACTCTGCATTCAGATGCTTATATCTTTCTTTTCTCCTTTGCTTTTCACCTCTCTTCTTTTCACAGCTATTTGTAAGGCCTCCCCAGACAGCCATTTTGCTTTTTTGCATTTCTTTTCCTCTTGATTCCCAGACTTTACAGGAGACAGGGATCAAGACCATCCCATGGAAAAGAAATGCAAAAAAGCAAAATGGCTGTCTGGGGAGGCCTTACAAATAGCTGTGAAAAGAAAGAGAGGTGAAAAGCAAAGGAGAAAAGGAAAGATATAAGCATCTGAATGCAGAGTTCCAAAGAATAGCAAGAAGAGAAAGAAAGCCTTCAGCGATCAATGCAAAGAAATAGAGGAAAACAACAGAATGGGAAAGACTAGAGATCTCTTCAAGAAAATTAGAGATACCAAGGGAACATTTCATGCAAAGATGGGCTGATAAAGGACAGAATGGTATGGACCTAAGAAGCAGAAGATATTAAGAAGAGGTGGCAAGAATACACAGAAGAACTACAAAAAAGATCTTCACGACCAAGATAATCATGATGGTGTGATCACTCACTAGAGCCAGACATCCTGGAATGTGAAGTCAAGTGGGCCTTAGAAAGCATCACTACGAACAAAGCTAGTGGAGGTGATGGAATTCCAGTTGAGCTCTTTCAAATCCTGAAAGATGATGCTGTGAAAGTGCTGCACTCAATATGCCAGCAAATTTGGAAAACTCAGCAGTGGCCACAGGACTGGAAAAGGTCAGTTTTCATTCCAATCCCAAAGAAAGGCAATGCCAAAGAATGCTCAAACTACCACACAATTGCACTCATCTCACGCTAGTAAAGTAATGCTCAAAATTCTCCAAGCCAGGCTTCAGCAATACATGAACCGTGAACTTCCTGATGTTCAAGCTGTTTTAGAAAAGGCAGAGGAACCAGAGATCAAATTGCCAACATCCGCTGGATCATGGAAAAAGCAAGAGAGTTCCAGAAAAACATCTATTTCTGCTTTATTGACTATGCCAAAGCCTTTGACTGTGTGGATCACAATAAACTGTGGAAAATTCTGAAAGAGATGGGAATACCAGACCACCTGACCTGCCTCTTGAAAAACCTGTATGCAGGTCAGGAAGCAACAGTTAGAACTGGACATGGAACAACAGACTGGTTCCAAATAGGAAAGGAGTATGTCAAGGCTGTATATTGTCACCCTGCTTATTTAACTTCTATGCAGAGTACATCATGAGAAATGCTGGGCTGGAAGAAGCACAAGCTGGAATCAAGATTGCTGGGAGAAATATCAATAACCTCAGATATGCAGATGACACCACCCTTATGGCAGAAAGTGAAGAGGAACTAAAAAGCCTCTTGATGAAAGTGAAAGAGGAGAGTGAAAAAGTTGGCTTAAAGCTCAACATTCAGAAAACGAGGATCATGGCATCTGGTCCCATCACTTCATGGGAAATAGATGGGGAAACAGTGGAAACAATGTCAGACTTTATTTTTTGTGGCTCCAAAATCACTGCAGATGGTGACTGCAGCCATGAAATTAAAAGACACTTACTCCTTGGAAGAAAAGTTATGACCAACCTAGATAGCATATTCAAAAGCAGACACATTACTTTGCCAACAAAGGTCCATCTAGTCAAGGCTATGGTATTTCCAGTGGTCATGTATGGATGTGAGAGTTGGACTGTGAAGAAAGCTGAGCGCCGAAAAGTTGATGCTTTTGAACTGTGGTGTTGGAGAAGACTCTTGAGAGTCCATTGGACTGCAAGGAGATCCAACCAGACCAGTCTGAAGGAGATCAGCCCTGGGTGTTCTTTGGAAGGAATGATGCTAAAGCTGAAACTCCAGTACTTTGGCCACCTCATGTGAAGAGTTGACTCACTGGAAAAGACTCTGATGCTGGGAGGGATTGGGGGCAGGAGGAGAAGGGGACGACAGAGGATGAGATGGCTGGATGGCATCACCGACTCAATGGACGTGAGTCTGAGTGAACTCTGGGAGACGGTAATGGACAGGGAGCCCTGGTGTGCTGCGATTCATGGGGTCACAAAGAGTCAGACACGACTGAGCGACTTAACTGAACTGAACAGTAAAATAAGCATTATAAATATTAAACGTAATTACATTATTCCTTGAGTTTACCTAATTTGACCTTATATACTACACTATTTGTTGTTATTTAGTTGCTAACTCATGTCTGACTCTTTTTGTAGCCCCATGGACTGTAACCTGCTTAAATGTTTGTCTTAAAGGGAACAGAACTTAATGTTATAAAATAGGTGACACTCATTGTTTAATTCTACAGTGAGTGTCACCTATTTATAACATTAAATTTAGCTGAATCATACTCTATTCCAGTTATGGTGATACATACTTTTGCCAGCTTGATGGCAAAAGTTTTTCCTAAAGTTTCATGCATAATAAAAGCTCAAAGTTTTCTGAAAGCTCCAAGATATTATTATAAACATATGGCATCAGAAATGCCTAGAGCTGCAAAGCATGTTACCCTTTTCAAACTATTTAAGGGTTAAAAATAGCAGAAACTTATTTCAGACAAAGCAATAATCTTTACCATGAACACAGGGAGAAGTAAGCGCATCCTTATATGCCAACTTGGTAAATTATTGGTGTAAAGACAGACCTTCAGTCTTTGACAAGGGGGAACAAAATCAATATTAATCCAGTCATACTTGTAATGGAAGGATGTGGTCATATGAAGAATTACTGGCTAGTGCAGGATCATAGTCTGAATTTGAAGACAGATGCTGTATGCTTGCTATGGAAACAATAGACCGTGACATTGTATTTGATATGGAAAAATCAATCACAGCATTAATAGCTAGAAACTGCTCTACTCTGAGGCAAGAATACAAAGTACCTCAAGTCATTGTTAAATACAAGTTTCATGATTGTTTAATCACTTGAGAGGCCAAAGCAATTAAAATATCATCTGTCAATACTTTTTCTAGTATTTGTTTTCAGAAATAAATGTTTTCTCAACAACTATTGTTTTGACCTAAATGAGGACAATACAGAAAAAATAAAAAGAAACATTGGTACCAGGTTAACATTTTCCAGAAGGAAGTGGTTTCAGATTTTATCTGGAGATGGAAAAGGCCAAAATCCCTCCAGGCACTTTTTCTGGAATCTATCAGGTAAAACAGGGTTTACAAAGATCTGGCAGTGTGGATAGGAATCATCAAGTAACAACCAGAGGGGCAAAGCCTTCAGGCCTCAGGGATCTGGTATGAATTCATCTCTGGCTGTGACCACACACATGTGGTGAAGTGGTACTCCACTGGCAGGACTCAGACGTTTAATTCCCAATGGTGCATGGAGAAGTTATCATGTCGTTTCAGTGTGCCTGGAAATAGTTGGCTAATGTAGGCAAAGTGGGAGCTTACTCCAGAAAGACAGGTTGAGGCACTGAATACTTTCCCAAGGAGTCTGAACTTAAAATCTAAGGAAACAAAGTACATCTTCCTAAGATTTTTAAAGAAATGAAATAATACAATCAAATGTGTATTTTAGAAAAATAGCTATGGTGGCAATATGGATGACAGATTAAAGAAGGAAGATTCTGGGAACAAGAACCATGTAGGATACTAAAAGCAATTTGCAAAGAACTTAAACAATGGCAGTTGCTAATAACAGGAGAAGGCAAAGACGGGGATGTGGAAAACAGTAGACTAGCAAGAATTCATGCAGATATGACAGGAAGTAATAGAAAATGATACTGAGTTTTTTTTTTCCTTTGTAAGCCTAGTTAGGTATTAAAGTCTTTAATAGATTTAGGAAGAACAAGATAAGAATCAATGCAAACTGTAAACAAACCCCATATTTTAGGTCTTCAAAGTTAACTCTAATTATAATTTTCATTGATGAACAGTGAGGGAAGAAAATTAGTATAAGCTTCATTTGAATTTTGCTTTAAATCCATGCTCACCCATTATTGGCCTTATACTTGGAAATATTACTTAATATGACTGGGAGCTTCAGCAGTTTTCACAAATGAAATGATTTCCACCATCATTTGTGTGAAAACCAAATGACATGGACATATGACTGCATTGTATATTAGTAGAAGTTAAATAAACAGCATCAATTCTATCAGTATTTTTGAAAGTTTTAATTAAAAAGTGAACAATATATTGAATATAACTTTTTAAAAATATGTGATTTTAATACCCTCTAAATTATTTTGGCCACCTAGTTAAGAAAATGTATAGTTTTTCCTGAATGAATTCTATAAATATGCATAGAACATAAAAATGAACACAAAATAGTAATTTCACAACAGCTATTTTTTGTAAATATAGTTTAAAGATGGAAACATTTTCCTGTTTGTGAAATTCTGTATTTCAATATATAACATGAATCTAGTTGTTTCATCTTCTTGATATATTTTTCTTGTTGTCCAGATGCTCATGAAATCTTATATAAGAAACTAGATCTTAAATTTCAAGAATGTTCATGTATCTCAGGATAGTTTCTCATATTTCTCTTTCATCCTGTGTCCATGCCTTATTGTATGTAGCAAGTCAATTACAAAGAAAAAAGCATTTTCTGTTTATTCCTCTATTTCCTTTACCTTTACATCTTTGATCAGAAACTTCTTAGACCAGGAATAAAGTCTTTTCCAAAAATTTTTATTTTTAAAGGAAGAGTTGACAGTTCCTACATATAAGGTGGTATAAAACAAATATTAAACAACTATTCTTCATTCATTCACCTCTCTCATTCCCTCTGTCTCTCTGTCTCTCTCTACCTTCTTTCTCAATTCTGATTTTTCTCTTGACATTGCTGAGCAGTATATTGTGCACCACAAAGTACTTCCAGCTCTGTAGAAAATATGAATTGTCTAGATCTACAACTGCTGGTTTTCCCCAAACCAAGATATATAGGTCTTAAACCTTACATTTGACATCAGGTAGTCTCTTAGTCGTATCCGATTCTGCAACCCATGGATTGTAGCCCACCAGGCTACTCAGTCCATCAGATTTTCCAGGCAAGAATACTGCAGTGAGATGCCATTTCCTTCTCCTTTAACATCAGAGTTTGTTCTAAATTCAGCACTGTTTGTCAATCTCTTATGTAATGTCTCTTCTTCAACATTTTTACAAATCCAAGATGTTGTTAAACCATTTCATACCATGGAAAATGGGGATTTCCATGAACACTTTAATGCTTTAACTTAATACATCTAATTAAATAGAGCTTGCAAAAAATTAATTTGGCACTCTTCAACCTTCTGTGGCCTTCCCTGATAGCTCAGATGGTAAAGAATCTGCCTGCAATGCGGGAGATCAGGGTTCAATCCTTGGGTCGGGAAGATCCCTTGGAGAAGGGAATAGCAACCCACTCCAATCTTCTTGCCTGGAGAATCTCATGGACAGAGGAGCCTGGCAGGCTGTAGTCCATGGGGTCGCAAAGAGTCAGACGTGACTGAGCGACTAACACTTTGAGTTTCAGTCCTTCTAAATCTATCTAGAGCTATACTAGTTCACATCAAAGACATATTATAGAGCATTGACCGTGCATAATACCAAGTCTTATGCATAATGCTATGTAGACAGTCAAAAATAATTATTAAAAGAAGAAGAGTGAAATAGTTTATGTAGTTGCATAATCTTAAGTAACTTAGTCTTCTTGCCTAATTTTCTTGCCTATACAGAATTTACAGTTACTTTTATCTCAATGGTAATTGTGAGATTAAATGAGATAACACATATCAAGTGCCAGATACAGTGTGTGTCAAAGAAAAGAGTAACTACTATTGCCAAGAATGACTGAAGCAACTTAGCACTCAAAATAATACTGTACAATAGAAAGATAATGTGAGATGCATATGTAATTTTAAATTTTCTAGTAGTTATAATTTCAAAGTTTTATAAAAGGTAAATTAACTTTAATAATATATTTAACACAATATATCAAAGAAATTCTTTATATCAACATATGATCAAAATAAAAAGTTATTAATGAGATATTTCACATTCTTATTTTTTATAATACATCTATAGAATCCACAGTATACTTCATATTTACAGTACATCTCAATTTAGACTAGCCATACTTCAAGTGCTAAATTGTTAAGTGTAGCTAATGGTTGCTAATAGCTACACAGATCTAGATGCTTATTAACTTCAGATGTGAGTGATTTGTAACTCTGGGTGAGTCATTTCTTTATAAGTGGGTCCAAAACTCCTTAAAAAAAAAAAAAAAAAGAAGATAGCTCTATGGGATATATCATGACCAGGTTCCTGATGACCTTACTATTTTCTTTTAAATGGCATTCTAACATGTATACTATCATGTAAGAATTGAATCGCCAGTCTATGTCTGACACAGGATACAGCATGCTTGGGGCTGGTACATGGGGATGACCCATAGAGAGGTGGGGAGGGAGGTGGGAGGGGGGTTCATGTTTGGGAACGCATGTAAGAATTAAAGATTTTAAAATTAAAAAAATAAAAAACTAAAAAAAATTAATAAATAAAGTGCTCTCAATAAATACTATGTTTCAAGTAAATAAATAATAAGAATAATACAATTTGAATTTAGAAAAAATAATTATGATCACCTCTTTAAAAGTATGGGAAGTCAGCCCTTGTTTTAGGAAACACATATTTTTGAAACTGGTAAACTCACATAGAATCCTAGAGTAAGCTTGGTTCTCATAGAAGCAAAAAGATGCACACAGCGTTTAAAATGTTATTAAAAAACTTTGAAGAATGTTTCTATTCCCACTGGGCTATCAATACAAAAGCTCTCCTAGGGCCCACCCTAGGTTTGCCAGCTCAATGAACTCTCTTAGGCAGTTTAAAAAAAAAGAAAATCCCTTCACTTTCTCCTCTTTGCTACATGAACTGATTTCACAGGCTCTTTACATGCTTTATTTACTATTCATTTTCATCTTCGGAAGAGAAATTTGAAATATTTATTCACAGGACATTGTTCCTTTAAAATGCTTCCAAAGCCAAGGATTTCGTAAATGGCAGGAGGAAAAAAAAAATGTCTGCAACAGTCAGTGTAATTATCATCCCTGAAATTGCATTTTAAAATATTTTAATAATTAAAGAAGTTTTCAGAAAATACAGGCAAGAGAACTAAGAGAATAAAGGAGCTCAACAATCCAGGGTAAGTAAGCCTGCTGTGCTATGTGTGTGTACACATACTTAATTCTTACATAAAGCCCAACAACATTAATCATGTCTGTAAAATGATAACCAAAATGACAGCCTTCACCCTGCAATCAGCTATACCGGGAAGCAGTTTCTAGCCATAGCCTGCTACTCTGAGCAAACAAGTGATGGACAGCGGTCCTTTTGTCAGATTCTGACAAGTGAATCAATAAAAAGACACAGCAAAAGTTCAATCAGAACAGACACCACTAATACGGCTGGCCTTTGGGGACCCACAGAAGCGTGGAACTGCTTTTCCATGTTAATTTCTCTATACTACCCCTTGGGGTTATCACCTTCTCTGGCCCCTGTTAATTAAAAACTGCCTCCTTCTAAAACTCCTTGGCAGGCATTTCCCTTGCGTCAGCCTATCTTGCTGACTGTTAAAAGAAATGGAGGGAGTGTTCCAAAGCTGAGAATTTCATGATGCCAAAACTCTGCTCCTGTCCTCCCAAAAGACTCTGTAAATAATCATTTTTTTCCATAGAATCCCTTACATTATAATTATGAACTAACAGAAACACACATGAATAAAGATAACACATGAATAAAGTCAAACAAACAGTAAAATTAGTTAAGTAGCTAGGCAGGTGAATCAATAGGGTAGGCAGACAATCTTTGCATACTATTTTTGCAGTTAGCCTTATTTTGGAATTTCTTGATCTCAGGACTCTTAATTGTATTCACATATCTATTTGTTGATTTAGCCTGTGACTTAGTTATTGCATTCTTTTTCTTCCCATACCAGATATAAATTTATTTCTATGTACTTGGTAATCCTACATGAATATCAAATGACTGACCTTAGGGACCAGGTTACTTTGTGTTTGTGCTAAAGTCTATAAGGTTATCTATTTCACTATGCCTTCTCCAACATCGTATATTATTATTTATTTTAATATTCTACAGGTTGTGGCTTATAGGACTTTACTTAGGATCAGTGCTTTTAATCCAGTCATGTAATTTCTACCAGATATAAAATTCCATTTTGCTATCATTACCTAGAATAAACTATAGCCTCCATTCTAAACACACTAGAATATAGCAAGCTATCACTTCTCTATGCTGTTCTAGTCTCCTCTGTAATCAACCACCATTCTAGAGTTATTTTGGATTTTTATTCTAAATTATTATTATGTTTCCCATTACTTATCAATATTTTAAAAATATATTCATATGTTTTCTGTGTTTTTACCTTAACACTATTCTTTGATTTCTCTTCCCTGAGTTTCATTGTTATTATTAAAATTCTATTGCAGTATTTATCAAGAGAGATTGTGACTGGGTAATTTACTGAATCTCTGGATACCCAAAAAGGACTTCATTTTCATCTCACAAGTAAGTGTTTATTAGACAATATATAAAAGTATGGATTAAGAATATCTTTTGTGAGGTGATGATAACAAGATGGTAGACTAGGAAGTTCCAGGTTCTTACTCCACCATGCAAACATGTAAACAACCCAGTGACTAAAATTACCTTCTGGAAACTCTAGAAACATGTTAAAGATTTGTAGCAACCAAGCAAATAGCCAATCAAGAAAAAGCCACACCAAAATGATAGAAAATTTTATGATGTTTTAGCTTATCCTTATTTCACTCCCTCCCCATAGTGGCGTGACGTGATCAGGAGAAAACTGCTCAATTCCAAGTTCCTACTCATGGACTAAAAGGAAAAATGTGGAACGTGGTTGCAACATTCTGGCCTGCCTTTGCGCTATCTGAGGGACTGATTTTTTATTGTTTAACCCAGAGCTCAGATAGAAATGGCAGCATGGACTTCATCTTAGGACGGAAGCCATGGAATCTGGGGAAGTTACAATGACACATGAAAACTGCAAGGCTACTCTTAGAGACATGCGCTGGGCCTGGCTGTACCTAGTACTGGCTGTACTTAGAAGACATTTAAATAATTATTCTGACAATTGTTCTGGGGGCACCTTTTGATCCTTCTTACTTCCTTTTAACTCTGCTGAATCAAAGACTCAGTGTTCATCTCAGGCTTCCCTGTTCCAGAGGCCATTTGTACTCTTCTAAAGACTCCCATAGAGTTGCTGGATGCTATACATGTTTGAGTCTTCATAGCGTTATGGTCAGGAAGCAGATCTTGACTCCTTTCTGCCTCAGAGTCCCAACATTATGGAGTTAACCCCATTTCTGCAAATCATTCCCTTCCCAACCACCTGCTAGGACATCCACTCCAAGAAAAAGTAGGGTTGGGGCTTCTGACATGCTCTCTGCTTTGTCTGATCCTGATGCTCTGCTCTTACTTCTCCTCTTCACATATCATCTGATTCTTATTTTAAGAAGGACATATAAGTGATCATTTTAAGAGGGAAAAATAACAAAGTGTTATGTCATCCACTGCTTTTTTACTACTACATATGTGTTTCAGTTCAGTTCAGTCACTCAGTCGTGTCCGACTCTTTGCGACCCCATGAATCACAGTACGCCAGGCCTCCTTGTCCATCACCATCTCCCAGAGTTCACTCAAACTCATGCCCATCGAGTCTGTGATGCCATCCAGCCATCTCATCCTCTGTCGTCCCCTTCTCCTCCTGTCCCCAATCCCTCCAGCATCAGGGTCTTTTCCAATGAGTCAACTCTTCGCATGAGGTGGCCAAAGTACTGGAATTTCGGCTTTAGTATCATTCCTTCCAAAGAAATCCCAGGGCTGATCTCCTTTAGGATGGACTGGTTGGATCTCCTTGCAGTCCAAGGGACTCTCAAGAGTCTTCTCCAACACCACAGTTCAAAAGCATCAATTCTTCGGCACCCTGCCTTCTTCATAGTCCAACTCTCACATCCATACATGACCACTGGAAAAACCATAGCCTTGACTAGATGGACCTTTGTTGGCAAAGTAATGTCTCTGCTTTTCAGTATGCTCATATATATTTAATTTTCATTAAATGCTATGTTCTTAGTACAGCAGACTTTTTGGATTTTGATATCAAAGATGACTTTGATGTCTTACTTTTGGAATGTAGAAAGTTTCTGTCAAATTTCTGAATCTTATGACTGAAAAGTATGGATTGCAAGACTCCTTTTGTTTCTCTATCCTGATACACTAAAAAGAGGAGAAAAAAAAGACTCTCCTGAAATTTAAAGCTGAGCTAGAGCAATGACTGATTTGTTTTCAACCACACCAGTGTTTTTTCTGAGGACGATGTGTAGAGAAAGCTGTTACTGATCCATGACTATGGAGAGAGAAGACATGGGAGAAATCACATAATAAAAATAATGGTCAGTTTTGTACATAGCAGAACAACTCCTTCATTGTGATCTATTGAAAGTCAGACCTCCACACAAGGGTTTGTAAAATAAAATTAGAAAAAAAAATTATTATCAAATACATGAGGGCAATTCCCCCTCAATGTACAGATAGATGGATAAACAGATCAATCAATCAATTATTCAATAGAGGGATGAGGTACCTCCAACACTTTGGCCACCTGATGTGAAGAGCCAACTCATTGGAAAAGACCCTGATGCTGGGAAAGATTGAAGGCAGGAGGAGAAGGGGACAACAGAGGACAAGATGGTTGGATGGCATCACTGACTCGATGAACTTGAGTTTGAGCAAACTCCAAGAGATGGTGAAGGATAGAGAAGCCTGACATACTGCCCTCCATGGTGTCTCAAAGAGTCAGAGATGACTGAGTGACTAAACAACAATTGATAATAGCCAAAATTGGATGTCTAATCTTAACACACATAAACCTTTACCATCAGATTTTCATATGCTTCAGTAAACTATCTTCCCACTCAATGAATTGGAGCTTTTGTGCAGCCTTTTCTTCTGTCCCAGATCTGATATTCAGATAGCGTTTTACTGAATAGCATTGTGAACTTGGCAGGTCTTAGTGGCCAACATGATGGTGGTAGGGGGCAGGTATAATAAACTGGAATGAAATACAGAGTCTTCCCCAAAAAGGACGGTGCCTCAAGAAGCACAGGAATTAGGAGAGGCAAACCCTTTAAGGCAGAGTCCAGACTGACTAAACTCAAAGTTCAAATCCAAAGGGCAGCAGAAATGCCAGAAAAAGAAGTTAGAGCTGAGCTGGGATATGGCAGAAACTAGATTGAAAGCTACCATCATTACTTTCAAAAGATGATCTCTGGGTAAGGTAACTGTAAGTTCTGATTTATATTTCTTGACTGTTATTTTAGTATGATTATTAATGGCTACCCTTTTGCTCTCAAAGTGCTCTGGTTTAGGGAAATCTTGGCAGCTTGGCCTTTCTCAGTGGCACTAGTGGTAAAGAACCCATCTGACAATGCAGGAGATTTAAGAGATTCAACCTCAATCCCTGGGTCGGGATCTCCTGGAGAAGGGCAAGGCAATCCATTCCAGTATTCTTGCTGGAGAATTCCACAGACAGAGGGGCCTGGTGGGCTACAGTCCATGGGGTTGCAGAGTTGGACAAGACTGAAATGACTCAGCACACATGTGGTTTAGAAAAAAACTGTATGTTACCTTATCCTTTGTTGACCAGAAGTCATGTTGGAACATCTACAAAAATTCTAATTGATTGGGATTATAGGTTGAGAAGGCAAGCTCATTAACATGACTTAAGGTGCATGATCATGTTAGACTCCCAGGTAATATTAAAATTAACTACTGGAATAGATGTGAAAGCATGCAAACAATAACACAAATAACACAATTATCTGCATTTATACTAGAGAAGTTACTTTTCTCCCTACTCAGCTACTTGTCAGCACCTCTCTCATTTACCAAGTTATCTGTGGGGATAGCTGTCTGTACTACTACATGATTCTTGAGGTCTGTCATGCAACCTTGTTCACCTTTGTCTCTCTCAATACTCAGCATTAAAATTTGTATTCTGAAACAGTTACATATGTTTATCACAATTATTGGCAAAAATCTGTAAGTGATCCAGGTTTTTAGTCAAAGTAGCTAGTAAGTATCCTAGTCCTTTGTATTCATATGTAACTATGATAGAAACATTATAAATAGCCTACAGGCACTGTTTGGAAGATGGTATTATTGATTTTTTTTTATAGATGAGGAAACTGAGGCATAAAGAAGTTACATGATTTTTCTCATGATAACCCAGCTATCTACTGCTCGCCAAATAATCTGTTGTAAAGTTAAATTGTCATCTAATGCACTGCAATAGATATTGGGATACCCACAAATACAATGTTTATTTCTGCTTTGGGAAATCTGATGATTAATTTCATACTCTCCCAATCTACCAGCTTTAGTATCCATAATCTTTCTACTCATGAAATTTCTGTTAGGCTGTCTTCCTCAAGGCACTGTATCGTCAAAGAGCATTTTACAATTAAATAACAGTAAAACGTACATTCATGATTGTGTAAAATGTCACAAATTAAAAAAAGACAATTTGTTGATTTTAATATTTCATCCCAACATACGAGTCCTATAGGACTCTCTCCAAATGTTTCTTTGAATATAAACCTCTTGAGTAGAAAGTGCACTTCTTACAAACTCTTTGTTATCTGTGTGTTATTAAATCCTTACATACTGAATGATATTCTTAGTGAACCAATCATTTAAGAACAATAACAATAAAAACCATAGTTTAGCTTATTAATAACACCTTAAATATTTACTTTAATAAAGAATCATATTAGATATTTGATTCTAAAACATACATGTATATAAAATAAAAGTAATGAACTTGGCTTAAAGGAGTAGCTATAACCATTATTGAATATAAGCTTTATTTAATCAGCATAGTTTTATCCTCACTAATTTTCAGTTATGAAATTAATAAGTGAATGAAAAAAATTAAAAAAAATCATAAATAAATTCTCATTTGACTGGAGGCTATAAAAGTTTGAAACATAAATTACCATAGTACCTTCTCTTTGAAAATTATATCACACAATAAATGACCAATAAATGACCTTATTACAGTACAAAATTCTAGAGGCCTTGTGTGTGTAGACTTATGTGTGTGTCTGGATGTCTAGCATGGGGCACTAGCTTGTTGATTAACAGTATCTCTTTTTAAAACATATATTCAATTAGATTTAAATAACATTGGATCAGACCACCAATTCAGTGTATTTTTAACAAGCATCTAGTCAGTTTAGCAAAATTAAGCTATCAGTTAAATGTCAGTCAATTTAGACAGTACATTATCTGGTAAACTTCTCCCAATCCTACATTATTTCTGGATTCCTGGTAGACATATATGAAATACAGTCTAATTACTAATTTAGTAGGAAAGTTTCTCAGGAAATCTACCTTTGTAGAAACTCATTTTTCAAGTACTTATTGGATGCAATTTTATTTAACCCTTCTAGATCAGTTGGCATTAAACATTTAGTATATCAATTTTATTAAAGAAGTTAGAAAAAATTTTAAATCAGGAAAAAATAATACCAAAAATTTCCCTTTGTTCTGAATATGAATATCTAGTCTTTTAAATGTCTAATGAAAATATGAAAATCAAAGATTAAAAGGAAACACTTTCAGAAACAACATATCACCGAGACCAAGTCAAACCTTTGATGTACTTCAATTCACCCCAAGAACAACGAATCATTTTTGACACAAACAAATGTACCAAAGACTATTGTTAATCAGAAAAGCTTTACCTGTAGGAAGATAAAGCATATTGCTTAACTTTCATGTATTTAGAATTATTAGAATGCTAAAAAGAGTTGTGTTGTCTTTTGCTAAAGTTTCATATATTTTTAGGCAGAATGCAAAAACAAAATTCATTTGTCCTCCTAAGACAACTAGGTTCTTTGTCTAATTTCCATTTGTTTCTTTGGCAGCTAAAACACCTTGAAATTACCTTCTCCAGCATGGAAGAATGATTTTTTTTTTTTTTCCTACCTCTAGCTGTCATAGTGATTAGAATTTTAATTAGCAAAGTAGAGTGCAGAGAGGAAAACGAGGGAAAAAAAAGCACACAAAAGATTCTCAATTGAAAGAAACAAAGGGACAACTGAAGCTGCCTCACAGCTTGAATGCTTCACCTGTGATTTCCCCCCATTCCTGGATGCTCTGACTTAGCACACGGCTGTCTACCCACATACCAGCATGGGGTGGCCAGGGCACTACTCAAAGTTATTCCAAGTTGTCACTCAAAGTAAAGCAAAACTCTTAAAGCACCGGAGTGGCTCTGTTTCAATGCCAATGTCAGCCTCTTAATTTACTCTGAAAACCTACTGCCGATTTTAAGTCCAACCACAAAAGGCAGAATCCATTAAATATTCAAAAACTAAACACTCTTAGGCTTGGCAATAACACTCACGTTTCAGAGGCATTCATTCCTTTGTATGCAGGGTGAGACACAGCAGGCATCTTTCATCAAAAGTCACTCAAGAAACATAGAAACTATACTAATTGTTCATTATGCCATTAATTAGCTAAGGATCAGAATATTTCTGAAAAAATCTAGGACAATCTCAGT
>NW_017212482.1:0-16558 GCF_001704415.2 Capra hircus
GTTCTCCCCTCCAGGCGAGATGAGGCCCATTTCCGCTGAAGCGTCTGGAGGCTAATCACACCTAACCTCTGGAACTTCCAAAGGGTCCTTCACACCCTTGCTGCCACTCAAGAAGTTCCCTGACATACCCGTCTCCTCTCGATAGGAAGCACGAGGGTCCCGCCCACATCCAGAGGAGCCCCTTTCCGCCTCGTAGCTCGAGATGTGGGATCCTTTCCCTGCTTCGTCGGGAAAGAATTCCCGGCGTTCCCGTCGCATCTCAAGTGGAGGCGCTCTCCACAGGAAATGCGAGAGGAACTCCAGAGTCGTGCCACCATTCCAAGAGTCCCCTAGATGTCTCAGTCCATTCCAGAGGAACCTGTTTTCCCTGCACTGCCTCGACTTTCACGCCGAGGTTCGACTCACACCTCGGCGGCATGTGGGACAGCCCTCTGGGATAGCCTCGTGGTAAAGCCTGGAGGAAAAGCCACAGATCACTTGATCCACGCGACCGGAAGCGTGACACTGCTGCTACAGCTCGGGAGGAAAGCGCACGTGCATGCCCCCATTCGAGACGAAGACTGACTTCCCTGGGGGGGCTCCAGAGCTACCCCAAGATCCATGTCAGCACTGTAGAGGAATCCTCAGGTTCCTGCCCCAACTCCTCGCAAGGTCTTTTTTTTTCTTTCCTTTTTACTCTTTTCTTTGCATTTATTTAAACACAGTTCTCAAAATTTTTGAGTGAAATTGGGCCTCCTTTGGTAAGCAAAGAACCTGAAATTAGTATTTAAAAAATGAACAGGCAAAGTCTTCAGATCATCCACAACACAGGTGTAGTGTTCCCTTCTTTTTTCTCAAAACTCTGAACCACCCAGTTTTTCCATATAGTCTTAAAAGCTAGGAGAACAAGAGTACATTTGTGGTGGAATATTATTTTCACTTGCTGATTACTAATTGAAATACCATTATCCCCTTCTAACAGCTTTAAGAAATAGCCTTTTTAAGGCATACATTGTGCAACTCATCTTATTCCCTGCTATGTATAATACAGATTACATAAAGGCTGTCAAAGTCACATTTATATAAGCATTAAGCATTTGCTGTATTGAAAGATCTTTAGTTTTTAACACTAGCAGTATAGAGTTACAGAGCGTAATTTTTATCACTTAACTGCAGGTATATTAAGTATGGTATGTTTCATGGACTCGAGGAAAACGGGCATTTTTTTCTTTAATTTACTACTGACAATCTAATCAGAACAGTTCTCCTAAGCATTGATATGTTAGAAAGAAAAGTAAAAACCAAACGTTATTGTTGCTTTTTGCCATTTGGTAGCATTTTACACACAGGCTTCAATCTTCAGAATACCCTGTATTCAGTAGAAAAACCATTTAAATGAAGTTCTGTACAATAGAAACTTCTCAGCAGTCAAAATTTTAGACTGTAAAAAAATACATGTAAAACATACTTTTCTGAAAACACTTAACTTTGAACAAAGCACCGAACTACACAAATGCAGAATGAAAACAGCATTTCAACTCCACCAAAAGTAGTCATCATAAAAGGTGTAAAAGTCACCTAACTTCACCAGGCACTGTTCACTTTTTAAACAGGAGACAATAAAAAATATTGTCCACAAACAATATCCCAACTCTAGGGCAGGTTTCAGAAAGTCTTCATCTTCATGCTTTAATAGCGATGAGGTGAGTATGATCGAGATCTGGAACGTGATCTGTATCCTCCACGACTATAGTAGGGAGAAGGTGACCGTCTTCTGTATTTCTGATCCCTGTCTTGAGAGCAGCTCTCCATCCTCCTCCTCCTCCTCCTCCTCCTCTGTACGATCTGCTGTAATAGTCCCGATCATCATAGCCTCGATCATATCCTCTGTCATAGTAATCTCGACGGCGTGAGCTGCCATAGGTAGGTCTCCCCATGTAAATTCCTGCTGTTGGAGTATGTGGTCTTTTCGTTATGGAGAAGTCAACTCTGATCCTACATCCATCAAGCTCCATTCCATTGGCACGCTCTTTTGCTTCCTTGGCATCATCTACATTTTCAAAGTATACAAAGGCAAATCCTCTTGAACGTCTAGACTGCTGGTCATATACAATAGATACATCAGCAATTGGGCCATATTTAGAGAACATTTCTCTTAGATCTCTTTCTGTAGTATACAAGCTCAATCCAAATACTCCAAGACAACAGTTAGGATCAGGATTTGCCCGATTCCCAACATGACGCCAGCGAGTAGACATGGGAGAATGACTGTGGCTATGCCGTCTTCGATAATCTCTGCTGTAAGATCTGCTACGAGATCTTCTATGGGACCGGGACCGAGATCGTGACCTTGTATAATGCCTCCGAGAACTTCTTCTGGATCTAGACCTAGATTCCGATCTGGACCTGGACTTTGATCTGGAACGCCTGGAATCTTCCTTGGAGCGAGACCTTGCAGGGGTATGACTTGCAGATTTCCCAGATCCATGAGCACTTCCGCTTCTGGAAGCAGAACGGGATTCCCCCTCGCCGTAGTTCTCCTCGCCGCTGTCGCTCATGACTTTCACTGCTGTCGCCGCTCGATGTGCTTCAATCGAAGCTGCCAACCTCTCGCACCTTCAGTGTAGAGGCTCCGCCGCAGCCTCACACCACACACCGGTGCCCCAGGCACTGAGAACCGAAACGCTCCGCGCCGCCTCCGCTCGGGCTCTCCACACAAGGTCTTAGGCCCCGCATCGACGTGAGAGGAATCCTGAGAGGCCCCCTAGCAACTCCCATGGGCACTGGCCTTTTCTGAGGCCACAGGAGCGGGTCCCTGAGGTCCCCATGCTAAGACGAGAGCACCTGCTCCAACTCAAGATAATCCAGGAGGTTCTCCCCTCCAGGCGAGATGAGGCCCATTTCCCCTGAGGCATCTCGAGGCTAATCACACCTAACCTCTGGAACTTCCAAAGGGTCTTTGACACCCCTGCGGCAAGTCAAGAAGATCACCAACATACCCGTCTCCACTCGAGATGAAGCACGAGGGTCCCACCCACATCCAGAGGAGCCCCGTTTCCGCCTCGTATCTAGAGAGGAGGGATCCTTTCCCTGCGTGGTCGGGAAAGAATTCCTGGCGTTCCCGTCGCATCTCAAGAGGAAGTGCTCTCCACAGGAAAGGCCAGAGGAACTCCAGGGTCGTGCCACCATTCCAAGAGTTCCCCAGATGTCTCAGTCCATTCCAGAGGAACCTGTTTTCCCTGCACTGCCATGACTTTCACGCCGAGGATCGTCTCACACCAAGGTGGCATGTGGGACAGCCCTGTGGGAAAGCCTCATGGGAAAGCCTAGAGGGAAAGCCACAGATCCCTTGATCCACGCGACGGGAAGCGTGACACTGCTGCTACCGCTCAGGAGGAAAGCGCACGTGCATGCCCCCACTCGAGACGAGGACTGACTCCCCTGGGGAGACTCCAGAAGTACCACAAGATCCATGTCAGCACTGGAGAGGAATCTTCAGGTTCCAGCCCCGACTTCACACAAGGTCTTAGGCCCCGGCATCGACAGGAGAGGAATCCTGAGAGGCCCCTAGAAACTTGAATGGGGACTGGCCTTTCCTGAGGCCACCAGAGCTGGCCCCTGAGGTCCCCGTCGTAAGTCGAGAGCACCTGCCGCAACTCGAGAAAATCCAGGAGGTTCTCCCCTCCAGGCGAGATGAGGCCCATTTCCACTGAGGTGTCTCGAGGCTAATCACACCTAACCTCTGGAACTTCCAAAAGGTACTTTACACCCTTGCTGCAACTCAAGAAGTTCCCCGACATACCCGTCTCCACTCGAGAATAAGCAAGATGGTCCCCCCTACATCCACAGGAGGCGCGTTTCCGCCTCGTCGCTCGAGATGAGGGATCCTTTCCTTCCGGGGACCAGCGTGAGGAATTCCGCCTATGGCAAAGGTCATGAAGGAAGGAAGGCTTGGCATGGCGCAAAGGCGTGATCAAGCCTCAGGTAACCCCCTGTTCCCGAGCATCGAACCCCAAAACCAGAGTCTGTTTTATGCTCTCACCTTACACTTCTGACTTTACGGGGCTCTCCCCCATAACTGTTTCTCTCGGAGAAGAAGTAAACGTGCAGCTTCAAGGCAATAAATATTCTTGGGCATGACAAGAGTGTTTCAGCTTGCCGACTCCTCTGAAGGTTATCTAGCCCACCTTTATAGGTTTGTCCGGCCACATGTGATTGTTTACAGCCTCCCAACCTGAGAGGCATGAGATGTTTTAGACTTACTAAAGGCAAATTATTTGGGGAGTTAGAAATTATTAGTATAGTTGGTTAGGAATTATATTGGTGAAGGGTTCTTCATTTGTTGTGTCAAAAATTGCTGCTAATTCCCTGCTCTGGGTGGGACAAGGATATTTTAGGTCAAACCTCTCTGCTGACAGACCAGCTTGTGTGACAGGATTATCCATACTGCTGCCACTAGGCACAAGATTGTTTACTAGCCTCTCAACTGTAAACAGCACAGAGAGTTTTGGAGTATTTTGAGAGTCTTAATTAGCATAGGACTTTTTCTTCTTGTTGAGTCAATGATTGCCACCAGGCCTCCATATCCTTAGGCACTTGGGAATATATTAATCAATGTATTTGGAATATAGCAAAGGAAATATAGCAGTTTTTGATGTTAGCAATACTAGACTTTTTGAGTTAATGGATTTTCATCTTTTGTAATAGATCACTGTACTTTGTTATATATCACTGTGTCCTTTCTATGTAAGAATGTAACTTTATCATATCTTAAGACTAAATAGATCTTAAGGGGAGAATTGGATGAAAGGATTTTCATTTGTTAGGCTGATGTTTGCTGATAAATCTCCATGTTCCCTACCCTTATAATGAATATAACTAGTATATAGGAGAAATAAGTATTAACCTTTAAGCATATAGGAGAAATAAGAATTCACCTTTAAGACTAATCATGTTAACCTTGGGTTAAATAAATTCCTTTCTTGATTGTAACTCACTACACCCTCACCCTATAGGAATGTAACTTTATTTGGAGGGTGGTGCCTGGTTTAAGAAAAAACACCCTTGGAAGAAATAAGTTTATTTGGTTATCAGAAAGAAAGGATCATAAAATGTCAGCAGGTCTCATTCATGGCCAGAAGATGATGTAAGATCCCTAAGACCTTTTTTTTATACATTTATGTGAAGCACCTGATTTTGATAAAGGTCAGGATGCCGACTCCTGCGTGACTCTGTATTCATCCCTATGTGTAACAAGAGGTATACAAGCAAAACCAAAAATAAAGAAATCAGATCAGTTTCCGGAAAGACTGATTCCCCCATGTCGCTTTCTTTTTGCTCCCGTTTTTCTGGCTGAATTCTCTACTGGAGGATGGATGCTATTCCACGTAATCCAAGTTATTCAGCCTCTTTTTCCTCCAATAATCTTCCTACTACACAATCCATTTCTAATCTCTTTATATCTGGGATTAAATATGTATATTCCAAAGATGACGACTACGTCCCCACCTTCGAATCACGCTGGGATCCACCGGGGCTGGACCACGGGACTTTCCCTGCTTGGTCGGGAAAGTATTCCCGGCGTTCCCACCGCATCTCAAGAAGAGGCGCTCTCCACAGGAAAGGCGAGAGGAATCCAGGGTCGTGCCACAATTCCAAGAGTCCCCCAGATGTCTCAGTCCATTCCAGAGGAACCTGTTTTCCCTGCACTGCCTTGATTTTCACGCCGAGGATCGACTGGCACCATGGTGGCACGTGGGACAGCGATGTGGGAAAGCCTCGTGGGAAAGCCTCGAGGGAAAGCCCCGTGAGAAATACCTCGAGGGAAAGACATAGATCTCTTGATCCACGCGACGGGCAGCGTGACACTGCTACTGCAGCTCAGGAGGTAAGCGTTCTTGCATGATCCCGCTGAGAAGAGGACTGACACCCCTGGGGAGACTCAAGAAGTACCCAGAACCATGTCACCACGGGAGAGGAATCCTCAGGTACCGGCCTCGACTTCACACAAGGTCTTAGGCCCCACCATCGACGGGAGAGGAATCCTGAGAGGCCCCGTAGCCACTCGGATGGGAAACTGGCCTTTCCTGACGCCACCAGAGCGGGTCCCTGAGGTCCCAGCGTACGTTGAGAACACCTGCCACAATTCGAGAAAATCCAGGAGGTTCTCCCCTCCAGGCAAGGTGAGGCCAATTTCCGCTGAGGCACTCGAGGCTAATCACACCTAAACTCTGGAAATTCCAAAGGTTCCTTCACAACCTTGCTGAAACTCAAGAAGTTCCCCGACATACCGTCTCCACTCCAGAGGAAGCACGAGGGTCCCGCCCACATCCAGAGGAGCCCCGTTTCTGCCTCGACTCGAGATGACGGATCCTTTCCTGCTTGGTCCGGGAAAGAATTCCCGGCGTTCCCGTCCCATCTCAAGAGGAGGCGCTCTCCACAGGAAAGGCGAGCGGAACTCCAGGGTCGTACCACCATTCCAAGAGTCCCCCAGATGTCACAGGTCCATTCCAGAGGAACCTGTTTTCCCTGCACTGCCTCGACTTTCAAGCCGAGGATCGACTCACACCATGGTGGCAGGTGGGACAGCCCTGTGGGAAAGACTCTTGGGAAAGCCTTGAAGGAAAGACTTGGAGTGAAAGCTACAGATCCCTTGACCACGCGTTAGGAAGCGTGACACTGCTGCTACAGCTCGGGAGGAAAGCGCACGTGCATGCCCACACTCGAGACGAGGACTGACTTCCCTGGGGAGACTCTAGAAGTACCCCAAGAACCATGTCAGCACTGGAGAGGAATCCTCAGGATCCGGCCTCGACTCCACACAAGGTCTTAGGCCCCGGCATCGACCCAAGAGGAATCCGAGAGTCCCCCTGGCAACTTGCATGGGGACTGGCCTTCCTGAGGCCACGAGACAGGTTCCCTGAGGTCCCGTCGTAATTCGAGAGCACCTGCCGTAACTCGAGAAAATCCAGGAGGTTCTCCCCTACAGGCAAATGAGGCCTATTTCCCTGACGCATCTAGAGGCTAAGCACACCTAACCTCTGGAACTTCCAATGGTTCCTTCACACACTTGCTGCAACTCAAGAGCTTTCCCGACATACCCGTCTACACTCAAAGGAAGCACGAGGTCCGCCCACATCCAGAGAAGCCACCGATCCCCCCTCGAGGCTCCAAAGGAGAGATCTTTTAACTGCTTGCATTTCCCGAGTCAAAGACCTTGTGTTGAGTTGGGACCGGAAACTGCGGATTCCTCTCCAGTGCTGATGTGGATTTTTGGGTACTTCTGGACTCTCCCCAGGGGAGTCAGTCCTCGTCTCGAGTGGGGAAATGCACGTGGGGCTTTCCTCCCTAACGGTGGCAGCAGTGTCATGCTACCCGACGGGTGGATCAAGGGATGTGTGGCTTTCCCTGTAGGATTTCACATGAGGCTTTCCCACGAGGGCTAACACACAGGGCTGTCCCACGTGCCACCGTGGTGTGAGTCGATCCTCAACGTGACAGTCAAGGCAGTGCAGGTAAAAAGAGTTTCCTTTGGAATGGACTCAGTCCTCTGGGGGACTCTTGGAATGGTGGCACGACCCTGGAGTTCCTCTCGCCTTTCCTGTGGAGAGCGCTTCCTCTTGGATGCGACGGGAATGCCAGGATTCTTTCCCGACACGCAGGGAAAGGATCCCTCATCTCGAGCTACAAGGTGGAAAAGGGCCTTCTCTGGATGTGCAAGGGACGCTCGCGCTTCCTCTCGAGTGGACAAGGGTATGTCGGGGAACTTCTTGAGTTGCAGCAAGGGTGTGAAAGGACCCTATGGAAGTTCCAAAGGTTAGATGTGATTAGCTCGAGTCGCCTCAGCGGAAATGGGCCTCATCTAGCCTGGAGGGGAGAATCTCCAGGATTTTCTCGAGTTGCGGTAGGTGCTCTCGATTTACGACGGGGACCACAGGGACCCTATCTGGTGGCCTCAGGAAAGGGCAACTCTCCGTGCGAGTTGCTTATTGGCCTCTCAGGATTCCTCTCCTTCAATGCTGGGGCCTAAGACCTTTTGTGAAGTCGGGGCCGTAAACTGAGAATTATTCTCCAGTGCTGACATGGATCTTGGGGTACTTCTGGAGTCTCCCCAGGGGAGTCAGTCCTCGTCTCGAGTGGGGGCATGCACGTGCGCTTTCCTCCCGAGCTGTGGAAGCAGTGTAACGCTTCCCATCGCGTGGATCAAGGGATCTGTGGCTTTCCCTCGAGGCTTTCCCTCAAGGCTTTCCCACGAGGCTTTCCTACGAGGCTTTACCACAGGGCTGTCCCACGTGCCACTGTGGTTTGAGTCGATCTTCGGCGTGAAAGTCGAGGCAGTTTGGGGAAAACAGGTTCCTCTGAAATGGACTGAGACATCTGGGGGACTCTTGGAATGGTGGCCTGACCTGGAGTACCTATCCCTTTCCTGTGGAGAGGGCCTCCTCTTGAGATGCGACGGAACCTCGGAATTCTTTTTCGACCAAGTAGGGAAAGGATCCCTCATCTCGAGCAAAGAGGCGGAAACGGGGCTCCTTTGGATGTGGGCGGGTGCCGGGAGCCAGTGTGAGGAATCCCGCCCATGACAAGGTCATGAGGAAGGAAGCTGACATACGCAAGGCGTGCTCAGACTTCAGGGACCCCTCTGGAAATTCGTAAGCATGTACCCCAGCAAAAATCTGCGGGCTTTTGTGCTCTGCTTTTCCACTCTTCTGAATTTTCTGGAAAAAGTCAATTCAGGGCTTTAGTCTTCTGCATTTGAAAGAGTGTTTCAATCCAAAACCCTCTTGAGGCTTTCTAGCCTGCTGCAGGACTCGTACAGCTGCGCATGTGATTGTTTGAGGCCTCCTGACCGCAGGGAGGCACAGGAAGCTTAAAACATCCTAGGAATGTAGGAGCTTCCGAGGAGTCAAAATCTTTTAGAATAGGACTGATTAAAGGTTTCATTTTTTGGGTCAATGCTTGCTGCCAAATTTTCATATCCTTTATTTTTAGATATAGTTGGTATATAGAAAAACAAGTAGTAGACCTGGTATTAGCAACATTAGATCTTCGAGTTAAGTACCTTCTTTGTTATATCCCACTGCACCTTTGTTCTATAGAGATGTAACTTTAATGCTTTAAGGAGATGCAAATTAAAGAAAATCACTTCCAGGGGAAACAAAATCAACATTCATTAAGGAAGAGAGATAAAAAGTGTTAACAAGCTTCTTGGCCAGAAGATAATGTAAATCACCTGAGACTTTTGTATACAAATGATGTATAGAAAGAGTCTGGGCTGCGACGCTACATAATTCTGTGTTACCATTGATCTCCGTGTTTTATCAAAAGTATAAAAGGCTTCTGAACAATAAAGGACGGGGCCAGGGGCCGGGGACCAGTTTCTCGGACCAGTTTCTCGAAACTAGTCTCTCGGCCTGGTTTCTTGGGACTTGGCTCCCCCATGTCTCTCTCTCTCTCTTCTTCTCCCCTTCCCTCTCTCTGCTCTTTACTTTAACTCAGGCTGAATCTCCATCTGGGGCGCGGAGGCTCGCCAGGTCTACTTACTTGCCCGGCTGTTAAGACCCGCAGCGAAAGGGAGCTTAAGGCGAGGCACCCTTAGATATTCAACGCGGGCGCCAGTGGCCCAGCGTAGATGGTGCAAATTCCTTGTCTGGAATTTTATTGGCCTTCCGCGTAAACCAGCTATTCAGCCCTCTTCCTCCACTTAATCTTCTTACTACACTATAGTTCCTAATCTAATCTTACATTAATAAATAAACAAGTCTTTCCACGCCAACGCCGTCCACCCTTCGAATTCCCTGATCCACCGGGGCTGGACCCCGCAAGTGGCGCCCGGAACAGGCTATTCGAAGGTAGGTTTCCTCGGAGCAAAAGCTCCCCCCGGAGCACTCTCTGTTGCTCCCCCCGGAGCACTCTCTGTTGCTCCCCCCGGAGTGACTTAATCACTCCCCCCGGGAGTACTTTCGGGTACTCCCCCAATGTTGAGTGTTCGGGACGGCTAGGACCCCACTCAGGGTGCGCGGACCCCCCTGTAGGATAGACAGGGTGAGGAGGAGTGGGAAGTGTCAAGGGTTTAAGAGAAACCTGGTGCTCTAGAGGTTGAAAAGAAACCTGCTATCTTAGGGTTAAAACAAAACCCCCCTTGGCTAAGGTAAAACCTTTTTGTCAAGGCAGACTTTTCTATAACTCTTAATTTTCTGACATGGGTAACAATGACTCAAACAATGACACCTCTTTATACAAGTAATTTTGTAACTGTTAAACAAAAAAGACAAATTAAAGATTAAAAGACTACTGTTACGAGAGCAATGTCCTTGGTTTCCAAAAAAGGGATTTAGATACTTGGGTGAAGCTAACAAAACAGCTAAAAACTTACTATACTTTGCATGGGCCTGTAAATGCTTTTGCTCTGTAAAATATGATTACAAATGTTCTGGACCCTGTCATGAGGCTGTTAGATAGCCTATGGGAGAGGCTATAGCGGTAAATGGTAGTGGGTCTCCACCTTCTATGCAGATCGTATTTTCTGCCATTGGCAAACAAAAGGAGAGAGACTACTCTTCCTCCCGAGGAAGGAGGGTGCTTACAGGACGCAGCGGCCGAGCGCCCTGGAGAGCCCCCTCCCCCTCTACACAAACCAAACCTTTAAAAAAGTTATCTTATTTAAGGCGACCACTGCAACCTCTGCTTGCGCCTCCCCAGGGCTTAAGAACTCCCCACTTTATATCCAAAGCCTCCCAGAACATTGCTTAAGTTTGAAAACGATAGTGACAATATTTTTGAGCAAAAGAGCTTTTAAAACAGCTTGCTCCTTGCATAAAATCCCCTCAGGAGGGGCCTCATCCAAAAAAAAAAAAAAAGGAAGAAAAACAAACAAAAAAAATATTCGTAATAAAAAGGACTTTACAAATGCAAGGTGTTTCTCTTGAGGCCAAATAGAACATTTTTTGCCAAAATGTCCTGCTAAACAGAGATAACAAGCCGTACCAAACAACCCCAGGTAGCTCAGGCCTGGACCTCAGTTCCACCACCTTAATAATAATAACTCCTGACTCAGATTCCAGTGGCTAGTCCCCTGCCTGAGGACATTGTAAGACTTGTGCTGGGGCATAGCTTGCTTTCTTTTCAAGAAATTTCGGTAGTGTCTTGTGTAGTAAATTCTGATTATACTGAAAAAATTGAAGTTTTGATCTCGCCACCTGCTAAAACTGTGCAATTAATAATAATAAAAAAAATAGCACAGCTTTTGCTTTTACCTTATTACCAAACAGAAAAACCAGACAAAAAAAGCCCCAGAGGATCTAGATCTAGCTTTTTGGGTGCAAAAAATTGCAGCTTCTAGGCCTTTAAAAGATTTTTTAATTCAAAGATATAAAATGTCATGGCTGTTAGACAATAGACAAGATGTTTCTTACATTGCTGAGAGACTAGCGCAGCTCCTGGCCAACATATATTACTGAAAAGGAGTTGGTGGGATTAGAAAAGGTGGTATGCAGGATAAAAATGCTATAGAGTAAGAGGTGAGAGAGTTTAAAACCTTGGTGAATAGTGAGCTCCCCGTTGCTGGAAGTATTCAAGCAAAGATTAAATGGTTACTTGTCATCTAAAAGGCTATAGACCAGATTTGGGTTATAAAAAGATCATTAAAAAAGCTTATAAAGATATTGTGTAACACCTCTTTTCTTCTTATATTTAGGTCTGCCAAAAGTTTTAAAATTGATAATGTCCTTTTAAAGCTGCTGAGAGATTGTTTACTAACTTTAAATGATTTCCAAAAATTATTAGGTGATATTAATTGGATATGCCCACATTTAAAACTGACTTCTGTAGATTTAAAGCCTTTTGTTTGATTGCTAAAAAAAAAAAAAAAACAATCCTAATCCCAGTTCTAAAAAAAAAGGTTGACTAGTGAGACAGAGTTGGCTTTTGTTAAAGTGAATGAGGCTTTAAATGATCAGTAATTAAGATTAATATTGCCAAAAGAGGAGATTAAATTATTCTTGCCACAAAATGTATACCTACAGGATGCTTGTGACAAGAAGGCCATTGGAATGCCCCAAAAAAATAGTTTTATCTTATCCCAACTTGGTGGAACAATGGCCTCTGCCTAAGGAAAAATTACTGACATATTAATTAAAAAGATTAATTCAAGTATACTGATTTATTACATTGTTTAGTAAAGAGCCATCAAAAATTGTAATTCCATATAACAGAGAACAACTTGATGCTTTTCAAATGTTTGATGATTGGCAGATTGCTATAGGAAATTCTTGTGATCAGATCTTGCATCATTTACCCTCACATGCTTTGTTAATTCAAAAATTAAAAAAGGAGAAATTAAGTATAGTTTTCCCCCATCAGATTTTACAACATGTTCTCTTTGTAATAAGTTGAATGCTGATTCATTTGGAACAGTAAAATAAAAAGCCATTGGTAAAGCAAAAAGATCTCCTCCAGATAACAAAAAGATACCGACCCAGAATTTACTGCGGGTCGAGGAAGTGTTTATATTTTTTCCACAGGGTGCAGATTCGTCAATTTGGATCCCGGACAGACTGATTCGCCACAAAAGAAAAAGGGAACTTCTCTGCCTCCACCGCCGCGGGAAACAGCCGCGCACCAAAAGCTGCGGCGGGGCCAGCCTTACTGACTGACGGGACCCAGTGCTCCGCCAGCGTCCATCTGAGAAACTATGGGATAGAGACTTGATGAGAAAAAGAGATGTATGGGAACTGTATACTATTTGCTCATATTTTCGTGTAGCTTGGCCGCCGCACGCGATGGCAGAAGAGGCAAAAAAAAAAAAAAACATCAAGATCCCGGCGGGACTAACAGCTGCTGCAGCGCAAACTCCAACCGAAAAATGACTCTATTTACTCTATTTTGGCTTGTCTATCCTCTCCTTATGTTCTTCTTTTCACCAATGATTCCAGAAAACTTAACGTACCTAATGTAGCGACTTGTGAACCATGGATGTTTTCATCTTGTTTAACTCCTCAAAGTAATGTCTGCTCTTTTGTGGTTTTAAAGATGTCCTGTAACTGTAACAACTTATTGATATGATAATTATGTTCTTCCTGTGTTACAACAACTGTATGGCAGCAATCATTGACTCAACAAGTGTAAATGCCCAATATGTTAAAAAATCAAGTTTTCTGTGTTTTGGAACAGCTCAGATATTAGTTTAGACTTAGGGAAACTGCATTACCAGATTCAGACCTTGGAACACTCCCGATTAGATTTTACCACCGCAGGAGAAGCCAATGACTTTTCCCACACTTTCTCTAACTTCATTTCTGAAGACTGTTCTGTCTACTGTTTATAATCTTGCTCCTCATAATCATACTTCCCTGTATTGTCTAGATTCTTCGGCAGAGCATTCGGAATCTCGAGACCGAACTGCACCTGATTTTAAACATAAATAATTAATTATTTAAAATTAAAAAGGGTGAGATGCCGGGAGCCAGTGTGAGGAATCCCGCCCATGACAAGGTCATGAGGAAGGAAGCTGACATACGCAAGGCGTGCTCAGACTTCAGGGACCCCTCTGGAAATTCCTAAGCATGTACCCCAACAAAAATCTGCCGGCTTTTGTGCTCTGCTTTTCCACTCTTCTGACATTTTCTGGAAAAAGTCAATTCAGGGCTTTAGTCTTCTGCATTTGAAAGAGTGTTTCAATCCAAAAACCCTCTGATGGCTTTCTAGCCTGCCTGCAGGACTCGTACAGCTGCGCATGTGATTGTTTGAGGCCTCCTGACCGCAGGAGGCACAGGAAGCTTAAAACATCCTAGGAATGTAGGAGCTTCCGAGGAGTCAAAATCTTTAGAATAGGACTGATTAAAGGTTTCATTTTTTGGGTCAATGCTTGCTGCCAAATTTTCATATCCTTTATTTTTAGATATAGTTGGTATATAGAAAAACAAGTAGTAGACCTGGTATTAGCAACATTAGATCTTCGAGTTAAGTACCTTCTTTGTTATATCCCACTGCACCTTTGTTCTATAGAGATGTAACTTTAATGCTTTAAGGAGATGCAAATTAAAGAAAAACACTTCAGGGGAAACAAAATCAACATTCATTAAGGAAGAGAGATAAAAAGTGTTAACAAGCTTCTTGGCCAGAAGATAATGTAAATCACCTGAGACCTTTTGTATACAAAATGATGTATAGAAAGAGTCTGGGCTGCGAACGCTACATAATTCTGTGTTACCCATTGATCTCCGTGTTTTACCAAAAGTATAAAAGGCCTTCTGAACAATAAAGGACGGGGGCCAGGGGCCGGGGCAGTTTCTCGGACCAGTTTCTCGAACTAGTCTCTCGGCCTGGTTTCTTGGGACTCTGGCTCCCCCCATGTCTCTCTCTCTCCTCTTCTCTCCCCTTCCCTCTCTCTGCTCTTTACTTTAACTTCAGGCTGAATCTCCATCTGGGGCGCGGAGGCTCGCCAGGTCTACTTACTTGCCCCGGCTGTTAAGACCCGCGCGAAAGGGAGCTTAAGGCGAGGCACCCTTAGATATTCAAGCGGGCGCCGGTGGCCCAGCGTAGATGGTGCAAATTCCTTGTCTGGAATTTTATTGGCCTTCCGCGTAAACCAAGCTATTCAGCCCTCTTCCTCCACTTAATCTTCTTACTACACTATAGTTTCCTAATCTAATCTTACATTAATAAATAAACAAGTCTTTCCACGCCAACGCCGTCCACCCTTCGAATTCCCTGGATCCACCGGGGCTGGACCCCGGCAGGCGGGACCCTTCTGCTTCCTCTCGAGTGCATACGGGTATATCGGGGAACTTCTTGAGTTGCAGCAAGGGTGTGAAGGAACCTTTGGACGGTTCAGGGGGTAGGTGTGATTGGCCTCGAGATGCTTCAGCAATAATTCGCCTCTGTTCGCCTGGAGGGGAGAACCTCCAGGATTTTCTCGACTTGCGGCAGGTGCTCTCGACTTACGACGGGGACCTCAGGGACCCGCTCTGGTGGCCTCAGGAAAGGCAGGTCCCCATGCGAGTTGCTAGGGGACCTCCCTGGATTCCTCTACCGTAGATGCCGGAACCTAAGACCTTGTCTGGAGTTGGGGCCGGAACGTGAGGATTTCTCTCCAGGCCTGACATGGATCCTGGGGTACTTCTGGAGTCTCCCTAGGCGATTCAGTCCTCATCTCGAGTGGGGGCATTCACGTGCGCTTTCCTCCCGAGCTCTAGAACCAGTGTCAGTCTTCCCGGCCCGACGATCAAGGGATCTGTGGCTTTCCCTTTGGGCATTCCCACCAAGTTTTCCAAACAGGCTTTCCCACAGGGCTGTCCCAAGTGCCACCGTTGTGTGGGTCGATAATCTGCATGAATGTCGAGGCAGTGCAGGGAAAACAGGTGTCCCTGGCATGGACTGAGACATCTGGAGGACTCTGGGAATGGTGGCACGACCCTGGAGTTCCTCTGGCCTTTCCTGTGGAGAGCGCCTGTTCTTGAGAGGCGACGGGAACACCGGGAATTCTTTCCCGACCACACACTGAAAGGATTCCCCGTCTCGAGCTAGGAGGCGGAAACGGGGCTCCTCTGGATGTGGGCGGGACTCTCGTCCTTCCTCTCGAGTGGAGACGGGTATGTCGGGGAACTTCTTGAGTTGCAGAAAGGGTGTGAAGGATCCTTTGGAAGTTCCTGAGGTTAGGTGTGATTAGCCTCGAGACACCTCAGCGGAAATGGGCCTCATCTCGCCTGGAGGGAGAACCTCCTGGATTTTCTCGAGTTGTGGCACGTGCTCTGGACTTACGACGGGGACCTCAGGGACCCGCTCTGGTGGCCTCAGGAAAGACCATTCCCCATGCGAGTTGCTCGGGGGCCTCTCGGGATTCCTCTTCCATCGATGCCGGGGTCTAAGACCTTGTGTGGAGTCGGTGCTGGAACCTGAGGATTCCTCTCCAGTGCTGACATGGATCTTGGGGGTACTTCTGGAGTCTCCCCAGGGGAGTCAGTCCTCGTCTCGAGTGGGGGCATGCACGTGCGCTTTACTCTCGAGCTGTAGCAGCAGTGTCACGCTTCCCTTCGCGTGGCTCAAGGGATCTGTGGCTTTCCCTCGAGGCTTTCCCAGGAGGCTTTCCCACGAGGCTTTTCCACAGGGCTGTCCCACGTGCCACCGTGGTGTGACTCGATCCTCGGCTTGATGTCGAGGCAGTGGAGGGAAAACAGGTTTCCCTGGAATGGACTGAGACATCTGCGGGACTCTGGGAATGGTGGCGACCCTGGAGTTCTTCTTGCCTTTCCTGTGGAGAGTGCCTCCTCTTGAGATGCGACGGGAATGCCGGGAATTCTTCCCCGACCACGCAGGAAAGGATCCCTCCTCTCGAGCAAGGAGGCGGAAACGGGGTTCCTCTGGATGTGAGCGGGATTCTCGTGCTTCCTCTCGAGTGGAGACGGATATGTCGGGAACCTCTTGAGTTGCAGCAAGGGTGTGAAGGACCCTTTGGAAGTTCCAGAGGTTAGGTGTGAATAGCCTCGAGACGCCTCAGCGGAAATGGGCCTCATCTCGCCTGGAGGGGAGAACCTCTTGGATTTTCTCGAGTTGCGGCAGGTGCTCTCGACTTTACACGGGG
>NW_017212483.1:0-26104 GCF_001704415.2 Capra hircus
ATCAAGCATTAATCGTGCAGAATGACATCCCCCAGCAGGAGTCTCTTTCTGGGCTGATGAAAGCGGAACAAAGTGCTCATCTGATGGGGACTAGTTTGTCTGGCTCTCATGAGGACTGGTACTGGTCTTGTTTCATGGGGAAACCTGCATTGAGATTCTTCATTACTGGGCTCTTGGATTGAAACTCTCACATACTGAGTGCACTATCAGGAGGAGAACTAAGAGTTGCAGCAGGTTGTGAAATGAGAGAGTAGCCAGATATGGAACTGGCTCCCAGTGAAACTCTTCAAAGATTTGGGTGGAGAAGACCACAGGATTGGACACGGAGTATAGAAGTACAGCCGGATTGATCCTGCTGTGCAAACTGTTGCTAGGCCAGAACCGGGTCTGGGATCTTTCAGGCTGGAAAGGGAGTTCCAGGCTGCTGAATCACAGGCCTACGTATAATGAGCCTTTCTGGGGGAACTTGGGAGCTGGCAAAAAGGAGCTCATTGATGATATGGTTCCTAATTCCCAGATTGTCCTGTTAAATATAAACAAAACTGCCCAGAACTAGTTGAAGTAGTTAGGATAGATTTTAATCTGCTATTACTATTACAGTGGGCAAAACGTCCTGCATGAACTGAAGTCAATTTCAGTGTGTACACAGGGGACTGGGGTTTTAAAAGGGGATTAGGGAATAGGCAGGGGGAATCATGGGAACTCTATAGAGTCAGAAAATGACAATTTTACACAAAGTGGGAAGGGGATGTTGGTCCATGTGAAATATCTGAGGTTGCTAACTCAGTTACCTTTAAAGGTAGGCTTCTGCCCTCTCATAGAGACAGGGCAAAAAGGCCCTATCCTTAGGTGACTGGAGCAAATAGGCAATTCTATTGGCAGCCTTGAGTTTTCTTAGGTGGGACTTTAAAGGGTTATGGGTCATCCTAGGGATGCAGCCTTGAGCTGCTGGAAACTGTATTAGTCCTTAAAGACCTATGTGGAGGCCTTGCTGAGAAAGGGCTCCTTGGAACTTTGCTCAAGTTTGGCCAATGGGAGAATCATTGTCTCTTGAAAGCAGAGAAACTTGAGAGTGTGGATTGGCCCCTGCTCCACCAGAGCTTTGAGCTGGGACAGCCTTCCCAGGCAGTGGGGTGACCAAGAACCATTTGCTTTCACAGCTGTCCAGCAGAAAGGGATCACTCAGAACCCATCCACCTCCACCATCACCCTGGTGACCAGCACCTAGTCGTCGCCCTCATCACCAGCTCAGGGTCCACGAGCACCCTTGCATCTTCATTCAGTCCTGCCCATCCCACCGCTTCCTCTGATGTGGCTGCAGACACTACCAAATACACTAGCCAAGGTGAGTGTCAGTGGCGGGATAGTGGAGGGCCAGCCTTGGATCTTTCCAGGAATTAAAGGGGACCAGGAAGTGGTGGAGTCCCTCCCTGACTCGCCTGTCCTCATGGCATGGTCCTTGTTAGGGATGTGCAGGCAGCCTTGCCTGCTCTGTGTTCACTTGTGGGAAAACTCTCCATTAGGTTCTGTCTTCTGTCTTTTAAAATTTATTTTATTGAAGTATAGATGATATACAATGTATTAATTCTACTGTAAAGAAAATGATTCAGTATATACACATACACTTTTTCATATTCCTTTCCATTATGGTTTATCCCAGGATATTGATTGTAGTTCCCTGTGCTATTAAAGAGGAGCTTGTTGTTTATTCTATGTATAATATTTTGCATCTGCTAATCTCAGATTCCCAATGGGTCCCATCTGCCCACACCCCAGCCCTTCTCTACTTCCCTCTTAATTTGCCAAGTGCTTTTTTGCTCACCGTTGAGCCTGAGCAAGTAAAGTTGCAGATCTCCTTGCTGTCAAATGAGAGTGCTCTGGAGTGATATGCAGGTTCATATGTAGAGCTGAGGGACTCAAAAGGCCCCGCCAGAATTGCAGGTTCTGGGGGAGTCCCTTCTGCTCCTGCTGGGACCTAGAACAATAATTGTCTACATAGTTGTAGAATGAAGCAGGTTGCTGCCTCATGTCTCATTGTGCTTCTTATCAATACCTTTTTTTTTTAATGTGTACAATTTTAAACGTCTTTTTTGAATTTGTTGTAATATTGCTTTATTTCCCTTCTTTTGAAAATGTTTTGGGTTTTTTACTACAAGGTGTGTGGAATCTTATCTCCCTGGAGTAGGGAATCAAAGCCGTACCCTCCACATTGGAAGCAAGGTCTCAAACACTGGACTTCCAGGGACATCCTCACACCTATTTTATAGATGAGCACGCTGAGATCTGCCAGGTCAAAACAGCTTGTCCAAGGGTCACATAATCCGTTGGATGTTTAATTGGCATTTTGAATGGTAGTAGCCTAGATCTAGAATACCCTCTTGACCTGGCTTTGGGCTCACTTGTGAATTCACACCAGGCCTGCTGACTACAGCTCTTTGGGTGTCCACAGACTGATTGTTCTTACATGTGGCTTTTTTAAAGCAACCCCGCTGAAGAGTCAGTGTGGCTAAAGAGATAAAATCAACCTTGGACTTATGTCTTCTTATTTAGTATATCTATCCTCTCATTTTGAATAAAAGGAGAATTTTTATCAAGTCTCTGAGTTTCAGAAGAGGAAGGATTCAACTATTAGGTGTGGTCAGCATCCTCAAGAGTTTTAGAATTGCCTCTGGGGCAGCTGGTGACTCCATGTAGCTCAGGCATCCACGCAAGCTGACACAGAGTTTCCTGGGTACCTCAGTTACAGAGGTGCTCACCTTGGATCCAAAGGGCAAGCCATCGGGCAGGGGTGGGATTTGGGGGGAGGGGTGGGGGTGGGCGTGCTTAGCACCAGCCTCACAGATGTGCACCTTTTGCAGAGTCCGATCCCTAAAGTTGTGCCTTAGGCTTGAGGCAGTGTCAGGAATGCAGCCATGCTCTGAGTCAAGAAGCAAAGCACTTTCCTCGGTTTGCTGTCTGGGCCCCCCACCGCAGCCCCATGCCCAAACCACCCTACAGTGTGAGCTCTTGGCCTTTCCAACCCCACGCTCCACCACCCGCCCTGGCCTGAGGCTTAGAGCAGAGTCCTGAGTGGCTAACTGTTGTGCACATGGGATTCACTTCCCACCAGGAACAGAGCTTCTCCCAGACACACACACACACACAAACAGATGACACAAGTACACACGTGTGCACACATGCATGTAATGCACAGAGACACAAATGCAGACAGGTGTTTCAGCGACTGAAGACCCCAGTGGTTCACCTGAAATACATAGATGTCTTTATTTATCACAGGAAAATGTTCATTCTGATTTCAGATGTGAAATATAGAGAAGTCCAACTTTCATGAAGGAGAATAATGCCTAGATTTTGATACAGGCAATGTAAAGAACTCCATATATCACAGTGGACAGTCCTTGTTTTATACATGAGAAATATGGGAATTAAGCTATTTCACAAAGAAACAGTGGTGTCCAGAATTTCATTTATGAAAAAGAGATAATTCCAATTCCATATTGGTTCCCCAGATCTTAATTACGTACTTCAATGTCAGTAAAATATCATTGAAATTTTCATATAGGAAATGTATACAATTTGAGAATTCAAGCAGGGCAGTGTATGCTCAAATTTTCGTATCTAGAATATATAGAGATTCCCCATCATGTAGGCATGACGTGTGCCCAGATATCCCTATGTGAAACAGACAAGATTCCATATATGATAAAAGAAATTATACCTGTAGTTTTTCAAACATGAAATACAGGTTTCCAGTTTTAGGTAGAAACAGTCTGCACCCATTTCTCACATGGGAAATAGAGAAAAATCATCTTTCAGGTTTTCATCTGCACAAAGCAGTGCATGTAAAGCGAGTGCTCTGGAACAGCCCAGAAGAATAGCATAGGAAGGGATATGGGAGTGGTTCCAGGAATGGGTGGAACCACTATATAGCTTTTGGCTTATTAATGTCGATGCCTGGCAGAAGCCATTACAATATTGGCATAGGAATTAACTCCCAGTTAAATTAAAACAAAACAAAACAAACTAAGTTTTGAGAAAAGTAAAAGAACAATGGGATTCGACTTTGCTCTGTGGTGACCTAAATCGGAAGGAAATCCAAAACTGATCGATGTACATACACTTAAAATTTATTCACTTTGACATACATACAGCAGAATCTGAAGCAACACTGTAATATGACTATAGTCCAAAAATAATTGTTGGAAATACATTACCATGCCAACTATAATTTCAGCAGTGAATAAATAAATTTCGCCCTGTTTGCAATATATGTCTTTGGGGGCATTATGCTTAAGTTAAATACTTCAGTTAGAGGAAGATGAAAGTTTTTACACACATTACATTTTTAAGTTGAAATCCCTATGTTATAGATACAAGTAGAATTTGATCATCAGGCCAGTGGAAATGGCCCATGATGGCCCAAGTTACCAACTTTGACTACAGGTTCAATAAGCTCACCAAGGAAGATATTGTAATAGAGGCAGGATGAAACATGGTGCTGCAGGCCTCAGCCCAAGACCATTAGGGAAGTTAGAAAACCCAACACCACCAACAGAAAGCCTCTCTGCAGAATGTACATGAAAGATATATTACAGACTTCCCGCAGAGCCCTCCAGGCCCTTGGGCCTTGGGCTGGGTAATGAACTGTGGAAGCTCAGGCAACCTTGGGACAGGTTGTGTCTTACAGAAGTCCCAGAGCCCTTTCTGGAGCCACTCACAGACCTGGCCCAGGTTTCAAAGCAATGGCCAACGTGTCCCATCCCTCACCTCCCTGTCCAAAGAGTTGTGGCAATCTCCATGGGTCACAGTGTACAGGACCCAGCTCCCCATTGGGTAGACTGAGGAGGCTGAAGGCCAGCTTCATGCTGGGTTCCTGGCTCCCTCATTGAAGGTGGCTGGGCAGGGTATGGGGACCTGGCAAGAGGAGGATACAGAAGAACCGAGATCTGCCTCTTCCAGCTGGGAATGGGCACTTCTGGAAGTAACAAGACTGGGTGCTAGATGAATGCTCCCAGACAGGATAATCAGGCTACACAGAAACCCCCTCCTCACAACCAGGACCTTGGAGGGTGAAAATCAATCTTGGAATCTCCTTTCAGTGAAATAGGGAATAATGTTTGTTTCGCTTGAGGATTGCTGCTGCTGCTAAGTCACGTCAGTCGTGTCCGACTCTGTGTGACCTCAAGACGGTAGCTCACCAGGCTCCCAGGGATTCTCCAGGTTAGAATACTGTACTGGGTTGCCATTTCCTCCTCCAGAGGATTACAGGAATACAGTTGGCTGACCACCAGCTTACCTCCAGAAAACAATGTCTGACAGCAACGAGTTTGCAACAGCTAATCACACCCCTCCCTCACATTTCCTATATATGGCCTTTGCTGAAAGCTTTGAGGGAGTTTGTGATTCCTCCCCTGCTATAGGCTTAGGCTTGCATTCTTTTTTTAATACAAGAGTTTAAAATTATAAGCACTTATAGACATGCATCTCACGAATTCTGACATGCTGTGTTTTTATTATCACTATGTTAAAATATTTTCTAATCTTTCTATTTTTTACTTCTTAAAAATTTTTATTTCAATTGGAGGTTAATTACTTTACATTATTGTGGTGGTTTTTGCCATAGGATCACATGAATCAGCCATGGGTGTACACATGTTTCCCATCCTGACCCTTCCTCCCACCTCCCTCCCCATTTCATCCCTCAGGGTCATCCCCGTGCACCAGCCCTGAGCACCGTGTCTCATGCATGGAGCCTGGACTGGCAATCTATTTCATATACAATAATATACATCTTTCAATGCTATTCTCTTAAAGCATTTCACCCTTGCCTTCTCCCACAGAGTCCCACCCAAAGTCTGTTCGTTACATCTTGTTCTCTTTTGCTGTCTCGCATATAGGGTCATTGTTACCATCTTTCTAAATTCCATATATATGCTGTTAATTTTTCTTTCTCACTTACTTTGCTCGACATAATAGGCTCCAGTTTCATCCTCCTCATTAGGAACTGATTCAAATGCATTCTTTTTAATAGGTGAGAATATTCCACTGTCTATATGTACCGCAACTTTCATGTCCATTCACCAGCTGATGGACATGTAGGTTGCTTCCATGTCCTATCTATTGTAAACAGTGCTGCGATGAACACTGGGGAACACATGTCTTGTAATTCTGGTTTCCTCAGTGTGTATGCCCAGCAGAGGCATTGCTGGATCGATATGACAATTTATTTCCAGATTTTTAAGGAATCTTTATGTTGTTCCCTGCCAGGGGTCCAGCCCCAGTGGATCCAGTGAATTAGAAGCTGGGATGGAGTTGGCGTCTGGGAAAGGACTATTTAATCAGAAATATAAAGAGATTAGGAGAGAATAATGTAGTGGGAAATTTAGAGGAGGAAAGAGGCTGTATTCCTTGGTTTATATATAAAGCCAATAAAGCCCCAAGACAAGGAACTTGAACCGTCTACATAGGACCACAGGCACCCACTTGAATAGCAGAGGGTGCCCTGCCTTGTGCTCCCTCTCACGTGGGTCTCAGAACCCCAGGCAAATTTGTGGACATGGCTAGCCTCTATGCCCCAGATGGGAATCAGCCTGGAAAATAGAGTAAGAAAGGAAAGAAGACATGGGGGAACTAGTCTTTCCAGAAACTGGCCCATCCTTTATTGTCTAGAAAACTTTTTATACTTTTGGTTGTACATAGAGATCAATAGATAATACAAAGTTATGCAGCCTCAGCAGCCCTGACTCTTTATTGAGACCAGGCTTTCTCTCTGTGTACCTATCTGTATACACAAGTCTTAGGTGATTGACATCATCTTCTGGCCAGGAGGCCTTTAGCATTTTATGGCCCTTTTCTGATAAGGGTCCGTCAACCAGAAAACTTATTTGCCTTAAAAGTGTTGTTCTTCCCAAAGTCTGGTCCACTCTCAGAAAGCACTAATTAAGGTTACATTCTTACATAGCAAGGACACAACAATTTATAACAAGGAAAGAGAGTACAGTGATTTATAATAAAGAGAAGTTCACTAACTCAAAAGTCTAGTGTTGCTAACATCAAAACTACTATATTCTTATTTCTATATCCCAATTTCATTGATTAATATCCTCCAGGTAGCTAAAAGATAAAGAATATGGAGGCCTGGAAGCAGTCATTGACTCAACAGTGAAACCCATCACCAATATAATTTTTAGCTCTTTAGAAAAGGCTATATCTTTAAGATGTTTTAAGCTTCATGCCTCTCACAGTTGGGGGCTGTAAACTATCACAAGTTGTAAAAGTCTCTAACTGTCAGACAAGTTAGAGAGCCATCAGAGGGATTTGAACTGAGACACTCCTTTCATATGCAGGAGACCAGAGGATTGAATGGACATCTTTCATATGCAGGAGACCAGTAGGAGCTCTAAGTTAACATTTTCCAGAGAAAGGTGGTCAGGGATAGCCCCCTGTAATGTCAGAAGAATATAGTATAGCAGACAGTAAACAGACAGATTTTGTTTCAGGGTAGATGCTCAGGCAGAGAACCCCTTGAGATCTGACTTGCCTTGCCCCGTCAGGTCTCTCTGCATGACCTTGTCATGGGTGGGAACTCCCGTGCTGGCTCCCGGCAGTTCTTCATAGTGGCTGTACTAGTTTGAATTCACACTGAGTGGGTTCCATTTTCTCCACACCTTCTCCAAGCATTTCTGGTTTGTAGACAATAAATAGATGGTACCTCATTGTAGTAATAAATAAATGTTTGGTAATACAAAATAAATAGATGTTTGTGACAATAAATAGATGGTACCTCATTGTGGTTTTGATTTGCATTTCTCTGATAATGAGTGATATTGATCACCTTTCATGTGTTTGTTAGCCATCTCTATGTCTTTTTGGAGAAATGTCTGTTTAATTTTGGCCGATTTTTTTTTTTGCTTGGGTCGTTTACTTTTCTGGAGTTGAGCTTCAGGTGTTGCTTGTATATTTTTGAGACCAATTCTTTGTCTGTTGCTTCATTTGCTATTATTTTTCTCCTATCCTGGATGCTGTCTTTTCACTTTGCTTATAGTTTCCTTTGTTGTCCAAAAGCCTTTCAAGATTAATTAGATTCCTCTCCCCCCACTTTTTTTTTTAGTTTTCCTTTATTCCCATTATTCTGGGAGGTGGGTCATGGAGGATCCTGCTGTGATTGACATCAGAGAGTGTTTTGCCTTTGTTTTCCTCTAGGAGTGTTATAGTTTGTGGTCTTACATTTAGATTTTCAATCCATTTTGAGTTTATCGTGTATGGTGTTAGAAAATGTTCTAGTTTCATTCTTTTATGAGTGGTAGAGCAGTTTTCCTAGCACTGCTTGTTGAAGAGATTGTCTTTTCTCCATTGTATATTCTTGCCTCCTTTGTCAAAGGTAAGGTGTCCACAGGGAGTGGATTTATCTCTGTGCTTTCTATTTTGTTCCATATATCTATGTTTCTGTCTTTGTGCCAGTACCATACTGTATTGATGACTATTGCTTTGTAGTATAGCGCGAAGTCAGGCAGGCTGATTTCTGCAGTTCCATTCTTCTTTTTCAAGATTGCTTTGGCTATTGAAGGTTTTTTGGATTTCCATACAAATTGTGAAATTATAGGTTCTAGTTCTTTTAAAATTACCCTTAGTATCTTAATAGGGATTGCATTCAAGCTATAGATTGCTGTGGGTAGCACATTCATTTTCACTATATTGATCCTTGCATTCCATGACTCTGGCCTATTTCTCCATCTATTTTTGTCAGTGATCAGTGTTTTATAGTTTTCTATATATAGGTCTTATGTTTCTGTAGGTAGATTGTGATTTTTAAAGTCATAAGCCACATGTATCTTTGCATGGCTCTGCAATAAAGCATAACTCTGCTATAAGCTCCAATGATTCAATATTGCTTGGCCTAAGGAAGTTCGGTGCATAGTTATTTTGTTAGCAGTAGCAAGTTATCTCTCAAGTTTATGGAAGATAACAGACTCTGAGAAGATATGAAACCACATACACTCAGAAAGGTATGAGAGCAGTTTTTTCCTTCTGTGTAAAGAAAATTAGCAGACACTTATAGCTCTCCCAATCACCAGGTGAATTTAGGACAAAGTGTGACAAAGTTGTCATCAGGTCTTACTCGAGGACCACTTACTATTTTGAAAATTTTGTAATGAGCTTATTGGCTAGGTGGTAAATGTAGAATATATATTTTGTCTTGTCAGTCTTTTAGTAGTTTGCTTATCATGTGTATCACATTATGGTTTAATACATGCTCCAAGATAGAAATGCTTATGCCTGCAGAGAAGAGGGGCACCCAAAGTGAAATCATATAGAAGCCTTCAGTGCCAGTTTCAGAGAGAAAAGGCTCATCTCTCAGATGATCAGGTCAATAGGATTCAAATCACCAACAACACACAGCTTAGCTAAAAGGAAGTGCAGATTCCCTCTATGGAACTTAATAAATTTCAGTGCAGGCCTGTCTTCATCCTCTCATTTCCATTCCTCAAATGTTTCCAATCAGTCAGCAGGCAGCTCAAAATATGGACAATGGATGGGCACTTGTGGAATTCAGTGAAGCCTGCAAAACAGAGAATCTTTCCCTGGCCAGGAACAGAATGTTACAGGTGGGTGATATGCTGGGTGGAATTGGAAAGGCAGAATGAAGGGGAGATTTCTGAGCTACGATCTGGCTTTCTGAGGTGGTGGGAGATGCTTCAGACATGTCTTCAGGCCTTGGGGACATATTTCCTAATTTAATAAAGAAGTGTAGCCACTGATCTCCGAGCTTTTACCAGTTAATGCCTCAGCATACTAGACTAGACCAAGTGCAGTGTCACCAGTTAGAAGTCTGGGATATTTAGCGAGTTCTGTGGAACTTGTGGAGAACTTGCTGTATCAGATTTGTTCCAACACTATTGAATACTTCATAGCGCTGGAGCCAGGACTCAGCTATAGTGGTTGGATCTCATAAGCATTATTCAGTTTAGTTCAGTTGAGTTCGCTCAGTCGTGTCCGACTCTTTGTGGCCCCATGAACTACAGCACCACAAGCTTCTCTGTTCATCACCAGCTCCCCACCAGCTTGCTCAGACTCGTGTGCATTGAATCAGTGATGCCATGCAACCATCTCATCCTCTGCCATCCCTTTCTACTCCTGCCTTCAGTCTTTCCCAGGGTTAGCATCTTTTCCAGTGCATCAGTTCTTCACATCATGCAGCCACACTGTTGGAGCTTCAGCATCAGTCCTGCCAATGAATATTCAGGACTGATTTTCTTTAGGATCGACTGGCTGATGCTCTGGAAATCCAGGAGACTCTCAAGAGTCTTGGCCAACACCACAATTCAAAAGCATCAATTCATTGGCGCTCAATTCCTTTATGGTCCAGTTCTCACACCCATCCATGACTGTGGGAAAAGCCATAGCTTTGACTGGATGGACCTTTGTCAGTAGATTAATGTCTCTGCTTTTCAATGTGCTCTCTGGGTTTGTCGTAGCTTTTCTTCCAAGGAGCAAGTGTCCTTGAATTCCATGGCTGCATTCAGCATCTGGAGTGATTCTGGAGTTGAGGAAAGTAAAGTCTGTCAGTGTTTCCACTGTGTGCCTTTCTATTCAGCGTGAAGTGATGGGACCGGATGCCATGACCTTCGTTTCTTGAATGTTGAGTTCTAAGCCAACTTTTTCACTGTCCATTTTCACTTTCACCAGTACAGACTCTTCAGTTCCTCCTAGCTTTCTGACAAAAGGTGGTATCATCCTCATATCTGAGGTTGTCATATGCGCATCTTATATCCGTGGTTGATATTTCTCCCAGCTATCTTGATTCCGGGTAGCACTTCATCGAAGCTGGTCTTTTGTATGATGTACTCTGCATATAAATTAAATAAGCAAAGTGGCAATATATAGCCTTGACGTACTGCTTTCCACCAATTTGGATGCAGTCCATTTTTCCAAGTCCAATTCTAACTGTTGCTTCTTCACCTGCATGCAGATTTCTCAGGCAGCAGATAAGGTATTTTGGTGTTGGTGTTTCCTTAAGCATTTTCCAGTGTGTTGTGACCCACACAGTCCAAGGCTGTTTTGTACTCAGTGAAGGAGAACTGCGTGTTTTACTGGAATTTTCTTCCTTTATCTGTGATCCAGCGGATGTTGGCAATTTGCTCTTAAGTTCCTCTGCCTTTTCTAAATCCCACTTGAGTGTCCTGAAGTTCTTGGTTCATTTTCCATTGAAGACTTGGAGACTTTGAGCATTCCTCTTCCAGTATGTGAGATGAGTGCAACTGTTGGTAGTCTGAACATTCTTTGACATGCCATTTCTTTGGGATAGGAATGAAAGCTGAACTTTTCCAGTACTGTGGCCAATGCTGAGTTTTCCAAGTATGCTGGCCTACTGAATGCAGCACTTTCACAACCTCATTATTTAGGATTTGAAATAGCTCAGCCAGAATTCCATCACCTCTACTAGCTTTGTTCTTATCGGTGGTTCCTTAGGACCAACTCACTTCTCATTCCAGGAATTCTGGCTCTAGGTGAGTGAGCACACCATTGTGGTAATCTTGGTCATTATCAATAGCTCTTCTGTGTATTCTTGCCACCTCTTAGTATCTTCAGCTTCTATTAGGTCCATTCGGTTTTTGTCCTTTATTGTGCCCCTCTTTGCATGAAATGTTCCCTTGGTATGTATACCTTCATAAAGAGATCTCTAGTGTTTCTCAGTATATGGTTTTCCTCTAATTCTTTGCATTGAATGTTTCAGTTCAGTTCAGTTCAGTTCAGTCGCTCCAGTCATGCGTGACTCTTTGTGACCCCATGAATTGCAGCATGCCAGGCTTCCCTGTCCATCACCGACTCCCAGAGTTCACTCAGATTCACATCCATCGAGTCAGTGATGCCATCCAGCCATCTCATCCTCTGTCGTCCCCTACTCCTCCTGCCCTCAATCCCTCCCAGCATCAGAGTCTTTTCCAATGAGTCAACTCTTCGCATGAGGTGGCCAAAGTACTGGAGTTTCAGCTCCAGCATCATTCCGTCCAAAGAAATCCAGGGCTGATATCCTTCAGAATGGACTGATTGGATCTTCTTGCAGTTAAAGTCACTCTCAAAAGTCTTCTCCAACACCACAGTTCAAAAAGCATCAATTCTTCGGCTCTCAGCCTTCTTCACGATCCAGCACTCACATCTATACATGACTATTGGAAAAATCATAGCCTTGACTAGATGGCCCTTAGTTGGCAAAGTAATGTCTCTGCTTTTGAGTAGGCTATCTATATTGATGATAGCTTTCCTTCTGATGAGTAAGCATCTTTTAATTTCATGGCTGCAGTCACCATCTGCAGTGATATATACTCCCAAAGCTTTAGGACAAATGAAACTTTACATGGCTTTCCTCCCCCTGCCACCATTGACCCCAGTAAACCATGCAGTATCTGCCAGGGTCCAGCCCCAGTGGTATCCAGGGAAATTCGAAGGATGAATGGCATAGGCGAGGAAAACTTATTTATTTAATTAGAAATACAAAAAGAAATTAAGAAGAAATAGTATAGTAGGAAAGTTTAGTGGAGAAAAGATGCTGAATAACTTGGTTTACAGGGGAAAGCCAATAAAACTCCAGGACAAGAAGTCTGGACCATCTACGTTAGGCCACTGGCACTCATTTAAATAGTGGAGGGTGCCCTGCCTTAGGCCCTCTCTACATGGGACTTCAAAAGCCAGGGCAAGTTAGTATACATGGTGAGCCCTCACTCCAGATGGAATTCAGCCAGAAAAGGAGAGGAAGGGAGAGAGAGAAAGAGAGAAGAGAGAGACACTGGGGAAGCCAGATTTTCAAGAAACTAGTTAGAGAGACTAGTCTGAGAAACTGGTCCATCCTTTATTGTTCAGAAGGCTTTTTATACCTTTGATTGTACATAGAGATCAATGGGTAATACAAAGTTACACAGCATCAGCCAGGCCTAACTCTTATCAAAACCAGGCTTTTCTCTCTGTTATACCTATTTGTATACACAAATAGGTGATTTACATCATCTGACCAGACAGCCAATTAGCATTTTACAGCCTTTTCTCTGATAAGGGTTTGTCAACCAGAAGACTTATTTTTGTTGTTCTTCCCAAAGTCTGATGCCACTCTCAGAAAGTACTAAATAAAGTTACATTCTTACATAGCAAAGGCACAACAATTTATAACAAGTAAAAGGAGTACAGTGATTTATAACAAATAAAAGTAATTCACTCCAAAGTATAGTGTTGCTAACATCAAAACTACTATATTCCTATTTCTATGTTCCAATTACATTGATTAATATCCTTAAGGTGGCCTGAAAGATAAAGAGTATGGAGGCCCGGCAGCTGTCATTGACTCAACAGTGAAAACCCGTCACCTGATATGATTTTTAGCTCTTTAGAAAAGGCTCTGTATCTTTAAGATGCTTTAAGCTTCATGCCTCTCCATGGTTGGGGGGGGCTTTAAACAATTCACAAGTTGTAAAAAAAGTCCGGGGGAACCTGTTAGGCAAATTTAGAGAGGCATCAGAGAGGGTTTGAGCTGAAACATTCCTTTCAAATACAGAAGACTGCAGCCCTAAGTTAACTTTTTCCAGAGAGTGTCAGAAGAGTGGAAAAGCACAGCACAATAAGGCAGGCAGAGTCTGGTCTTTTTGGGGTTAGATGTTCAGGAAAATCCAGGGGGAAACCACTGAGTCCTGACTCGCCTTGTCCATCAGGCCTCTCCGCATGACTTTGTCATGGGTGGGATCTCCCATGCTGGCTCCCGGCATCTTCCCCTCTTTTTATTTTTTTAAAACAGTCAGGTGTAGTTCAGTTGCAAAATTCCAAATGCTCTTCCAAAGAATCTTGACAATACAAGGAAGAATGATTATGAGGAGCAAGATTAGAGCACCCATTAGCAACATAGCTGAAAACAGTAGACAGAATAGTCTTTCCAGAAATGAAGTTAGAGAAGGTGTGGAAAAAGTCATTGGCTTCTCCTGCTGGCAGCAAAATCTAACTGGGAGTGTTCCAAGGTCTGTGTCTGATTATGAAGTCTCCCTAAGTCTAAACTAATATCTGAGCTGTTCCAAACACCCAAAATATGATTTTTGATTCTTTCCCATTCAAAATCTGCCTCATTTACTTTCAGGGACGTAACACATATCCACTGGTAGTCAGCATGACATGAAAGAGGCCATTTTTACTTTTAGACTCTGTAATTCAGTCCCAGTATGCATTATTGGCTTACTTCTAGGCCATCAACCTCTCGTTTCTAGTTTCCTATCTATAACTTCCTGTGTTGCCAGCGTTAAAGAAACATTTTTTGGACACAGTATCAACATATTGGGCAGTGTACACTTTTTGAGTCAATGATATTGCTGCCACAGTAACAGAAGTAATTGCAGTTATCAAAGCTGATATTCCCAATAAGTAAGCCCACAAACTGTCGTGTCCACATTAAGTCTTGTAGCTGTTGCAGTACAGCAAGGCCATGGTTATCATACCAATACATGGTTACAGTTACAGGCACCATGAGATAGGGTGGATGTTTTAAAATCACAAAAGAACAAACATTATATTGAGGAGTTAAACAAGATGAAAGCATACATTGTTCACAAGACACTACATTGGGTCCACCTGTATAATTCAATCGTATATTAAGTCTTCCAGAGTCATTAGTAAAAAGAAAAACATAAGGAGAGGGTAGACAAGCTAAAATAGAGTAAATAGAGTTATTTTCCAGTTGCTTTAAGTAATAGGGGCCATAGCGGCAAGGGCTCTCCAAATTTCTGGCTGCCAAAAGGTTTTGCCTTTAGCCATATAAGACAGCATAGGGGGAACGAATTGATTATGATGCCATCTAGTGGCGGCTAATGACCAAGACACTGAATATTCTTTCCAATTGTCCAATCTATTGATAAAGTCTTCGTCAGACACTGGGTCCTGACCTGGATTTGGGTTGCTCCAGTCCTGAATTGTATAATTTCTTCCTTCCGGTATTCTGTAAGCAATTCTCGAATTATAAGTACAAGATTTCCAAGTCGGATATCCTAACATGATCATCTATAGTTTTCCATATGACATCTGAGGGAGCAACATCGTCACAATTTGGATATGCTGGTGGAGCTCTGAGAAACAAGGACTTATAAGGGTCAAGGACCCCAGGCATAGGAGCTTGTAATATCCAAAGAGACCGATCCCCTTTAGATGCAAACTTAGAGATTGGGGAGTCTGTCATAACTGCTCTTTTAGAGGCTCCAACACATCCTTTCTTGGTAACAGAGTTTCCTGTATGGCCTGAAGGAAAATTAAGGCAAACAGGAAAATCATCTGCTAGTCCCTTAAAGGTATAATTGAAATTAATAGAGTATTGGTCTTTTATATAGAAAGCATAAGATCATCCCAAAAGGTGAGGTTGGTCTGTATTAACCCGTATGGAGTCACTGTTCCAAGTAACAACTTGGAAAGTTGGAGGATCTAGGGAGAAGCGCCCAATATTTTGGTTGGAATGGGAGAGGCGCTTACCTGGCAAGAGAGCAAAGCAAGCATGGCAATAAAGACCTTTTCAGGAGAGACTGAAGACCCCTGTAGGGAAACTATCCCTGTGCCTGGTGACAGAGCGCTTTAATCTGTCCCCAGGTGGGTACGGAGGCTAGTTGGGTTGACTGAACTGGGCGTCCTGGTGGTCTCCTGCGAGGCAAAGAATTTAGGGGGAGCAATATCCCATATATGAAGTTGTGACATCTGTCTGGTCTGTGGCTCCCATCCTTGCTCATCTGGGATTTCTGATGTCAGCTGTCCCAGAGTCAGTAGCACGTCCAGTGCTGGCAGAGGGAGTAGGGGTAGAGGAGGCGTCTTCCTTTTTAGAGATCGCGGTGGTGGGGGAATCTGGTATCTGGGAAGCTGAGACATGGTGAATCAGTCTGTATGGAACCCAAATCGGAAAAATACAAGCATACACTCGACCACTGGTTAATAAAGGGTCAGGAACCTTTCCATTGTCCGGAGAGGAGGTCCCTCCATTTTACTAATGGTTTTGCATTCGGATTGCTCCAGGCACCAATGGCAAAGCATTGCAGTGTTTCCAGATGAGTCAGCATTTAAGTTATTTATTACGGAAAGAGCATGTTGCAAAATCTGACGGGGGCAACTGTATTTAAACCCCTTCTTTTCAGTTTTTGAATATGGATCTTTAGTGTTTGATGTGCTCTTTCCACAATGGCTTGTCCCTGCGGATTATAAAGGATGCCGGTGTTATGTTTAATTTGAAACTTTGTACAAAATTGCTGAAAAGATTTAGAAGTGAAAGCAGGGGCATTATCAGTTTTTAAAGGCTTTTAGGCAGGCCCAGATATGAAAAACACGTAAAAAGATGTTGTATTCCATCTTTAACTGCTTCCCCTGTATGAGCAGTTGCAATAATAACATGAGAAAAGGTATCCACAGTTACATGAACAGAAGACAATTTTCCAAATGAAGAGACATGAGTTACATTCATTTGCCAGAGTGCATTAGGTTTGAGACCTGCAAGGGTTAACTCCCAGAGGCAAAGTATTCACTGGTAGTAGGACAATGTGAACAAGAACAAACAATCTCTTGGGCAGATTCTCGAGGAATTTGAAAGTGGTATCATAAGGCAGTGGCATTATGATGATGAAGTGAGTGAGAAGCTTGGGCTTCTTGCAAAAAGAGAAGCCACTGAAATCCTGGTTAGCGAATCTGTCCAATTCATTGAAAGCATTTAAAGGGCCAGGCTGACCGGGATGAGCCGAATGTGGCCGACATAAAAAATGGTCGATTTCTTTCCCAAATTTGCTGCTGTAATCTAGTTAACAAATGAAAGATTGCAGTTTTGTTTTCAGGCTGGAACTGCAGTCTCTATGTGTGGAAACAGGCCTGACCACATACTGAGAGTCACAGTAAAGGTTAAATTGCCTCCTCTGCAAACGTAACAAAGGCCTCTATAAGAGCTGTGATTTCAGCTCTTCGAGCTGAAGTTTCTTGTGTTTCCAAAACTTTCTGATGATTTCTTCGTAACTATGGAGGCTTTGCTATTTGCTGACCTGTCATGAAGGCTATTTGAGCATCTGGAATAGGAGAACTGTTTACATCTAACAGGAAAAATAACTGGATGTTTGGACATAAAGTTTAGCAAAACATGTGAAGGTAAATGATGCAAAATTTGACCACAAGTAATTCCCTATAGCAATCTGCCAGTCTTCATCAAACATTGGAAGAGCATCAAACTGCTCCTTATTATATGGAATTACAATCTCTGATGGCTCTTTATCAAACAATTCAATGCTCCACTTCTTCCTTTAGTATTAATGTGGCAATTAGACTGGGATAAGAAGCCACTGACTTTTTTAGCTTGAGTGGGAAGATGGACCCATTCTAGAGGGCCGCTTTGTCCATAGAACTCCCGTAGGTGCCGTTGGAGTAGCTATAGACAGAGGAACTGCCAAGTCATTGTCAAATCAATTCTTTTTACATAAGTATTCGATAAGGCTGCTTCTACTTTGCCTAGGGCTTCCTGTGCCACAGCAGTTAATTGTCTTTTAGATTAACTAAAAGATCCCCACGGGATCCCCGTGTAAAATGTTAAAAAGAGGTCTCAATTTGGCAGTGGTTAATTTTAAATATGGTCTAATCCAATTTGATATCACCTAAGAGTTTTTGATAATCATTTAAAGTAATAAGGTAGTCTTTTCTCAATGTAGCGGGGCATGAGTCACTATTTCTGAATATATGACTCTTTCCTAAGTAAGTTATGGGTGGATTGATTTGAATTTTTTCTGGGGCAATCTTTAGACCTTTATCTGTCAATGTCTGGATCAAATCTTGGAGGACAGTTTACAATTGAGCTCTATCAGGATGAGCTATTAAAATATCATCCATATAGTGAATCATTATATACCTGTTCATATTTAATCCTAGTATCTTCTAGAGTCGGCATTAACAAATTTCTGGCATATGGTGGGACTATTTTTCATTCCCTGAGGCAAAACCTTCCACTGAAACCGTAAGTAAGGCTGTTCAAGATTTTCTGATGGCAGACTAAAGGCAAATTGCTTTTTATCCTCAGGGTAAAATTCGCTTAAGGGAATATTGAAAAAACAATCTTGTAAATCAAGCGCAATTATATTATATCCCTCTGGAACAGCTACTGGGGAAGGGAGCCCAGGTTGTAAGGCTCCCATGTCCTCCATGATGGCATTAATTGCTCTTAAATCCTATAAAAGCTGCCATTTGCCAGATTTTTTCTTAATAACAAAAATAGGAGTGTTCTAGGGGCTATTGGAGGGCTCAATATGTCCGAATTCTAGTTGTTCAAAGATTAACTCTTTAGCTGACAGTAATTTTTCTTTAGGCAGAGGCCATTGTTCTACTCACACCGGATCTTGAGATTTCCATGTAATGAGGTCGGCCTCCATTATAAATTTGGATAGCCCAATCCAGTACGTAACTGTCGAGGAGTTGGGCAAATTGGCTCAATTATTCCTGTCTGTTGTTTACCTAATCCTTTCGATGGATCATAGCCCATTTGCAGCATTTGAGAGGACACTTTATCATCAGGGCTGAAAGTAACACTTCCATTTGAGACAGCACATCCCTCCCCCACAGGGTAAAGGGGAGCGAAGGAAGGGCATTAGGTTGGAAAGGTCCACAGGTATCCTGAAATTGCCAGTCTAAAATGTTTGCACTTTTAGCTACTGTGGGGGCTCTTCCTATCCCCACCAAGTCACTTTCAGTAGTATGTGTGGGCCAAGAGCAGGGCCAGTCTTTTCCTGAAGTACAAAAACATCTGCTCCTGTGTCTCATAACCCCACAAACTTGCAATGAACATAATAGTTTCCATAGGACGTTTCTGAGCAATTTCTGTTATCCAAAAAGCCATATCACTAGACCCAAATCCTTTCTTCTGCCTTTCACTCTGAGTACCTGTGTGCCTAGGGCAGCACGGCAAGGCAGAAGTAAAAGCTGTGCTATTCTTTGTGCCTGATGGAATTGGAAAGTTTTAGTTGGGGGTGAAATCATTATCTGAATTTCTCCTGTATAATCTGAATCAATTACTCCAGGGATAATTGTGAGACCTTGCATAGCTAAGGAACTTCTGCCTAATATAATTCCCATCAAGCCTGCCAGTAATGGGTCTTTAACTCCTGTAGGGACTTTTATAGTGGGGCTATCTGGTGTTAATATTGTTGAGGTGATGGAACTGAGGTCTAGTCCTACGCTGCCTGGGGTTGCTCTGATGAGTTCTGCGACGGGACAAAGGGAATTAATGGGTTCAGTGAGGCTGCCCCAATTGTTGTTGGGGCCTGAGGCTGGCCCCTCAATCCATTTCCCCCAAAGGCTCCTTTTCAATGGAATTGTGACCTGCATTCTTTTGCCCAATGATATCCTTTTTGACAACGAGGACAAGGAGATTTGGGGACGGGAAAATTTTGCACAGTGGAAACAGCTGGTGGGGCGGAATTTGGCTGATAATAGCCGGCTGTTTTTTGAGGACAGATACGGAAGAGATGTCCCTCTTGGCCACAGGAAAAACAGGTTTTAGGGAAGGTATCTCTATGTTGGTTACTGAAATTGCTCTGCGCTGGGTTATTTTTGTTTGTAAAGAAGGATTGTACTGTCTGCTGATAAGAATTTCCTTTCATTGCTGCGGCTATGGCAACTCCCTGCATCATTGAGGGTCCTATGTCTGCACATTGTCTGATATAATCTTTTAAAGTTCCAGTTTTCTTTACAGGACGTAAAATATCCTGGCAGGTAGAGTTAGCATTTTCAAATGCCCATTGTTTTGTCACTATATTAGCTGCCTCAGAATTAGAAATTACTCTGTTTACCGCCTCTGTGAGCCGTGAGAGAAAATCCTCATATGGCTCTCCAGGTTTTTGTTTGATATTAGACAAGGAGGAGGTTGATTCATTTCCTTTAGACAATGATTGCCAAGCCGTGGTAGAGCAGGCGTATCAGCCTGTTTTTTGAGCTAGGTCCTCATATTCAGTTCTCCAAAGTATGAATTGTGCTCCAGATAAGCAACCTTTAGCAACTGCCTTCCAATCATAGGGTGTAATCCAGCTGGCTGCTAAAATTTCTAATAATTGTAAAGTGTACGGGGATGTAGGCCCATACGAAGCACAAGCATGTTTTAATTATTTTATCATTTTCATTTGAATTGGTTCCCATTCAATAGGTTCCCATTGCCCTTTCCCCTTGCTTGATATCAAATATTACAGGAAAGCAAGCTTCCAGGTGAGGATCAAAATCATCATTAGGGCTCAAAAGGACCCTTCTCCTGGGAACTTCTAGTGGGGACCCTTCACCTCTTTAGGGAGGTGGGGGGCAGAAGAGGGCCAGAATATGCCATATCTTTGTCTTCATATTTTGAAGATCTTTTAACTGTCTGATGTTTAGATCTTACAGATGTATTAACTGAAGATGTCTCTCTTAAGCTCCAAGGGGCATATGGCCTGATAGGAGACATTTCTCTTGAGCTCCTGAGAGCAGAAGGCTTAACTGGGAAAGTTTCTCTTGAATTATTTGGAGCAGCTAGTCTATAGGGGATGTTTCCCTTAAACTCCTTGGAGCATCTTTATTTAATAAAGGCCAATCCTCATTAGAATGGTGTTGAGTTACTTTTTCTTCGAAATATTCCTCATCTAAAAACTGATCTTTTTTTCTCTCATCTCTATCTTTGGCCTTTTCCTGAGCAGTCATTGCAGCTAGCATTTTGTTCAACTGCCAATGGCTAGGTATAGCCTCCTTTCCTCACCCTCCTTTTTGATAGATATCATTTCGTCTGCACTTTCCTCTTCAAGATGTACTTTTTCAGATTCTTGGGCTGGGTCTAGAGTGTCCCTAATTATATTCCATAAGGAAAAGGCGTCAGTAGGCACCTTTTCTGAGCCCTGTTCAGCATGGTAAGGTTTTAATTGTTTCCCTACGCTCTCCCAAGTATCTAAGTTAACAGTGCCCTCTTCTGGAAACCAAGGACACTGTTCTTGTACAAAAAAAAAAAAAAAAGAATATTGTATTTCTTAACTTTAATTCCTCATTTAGTTAGCAACTGCAAGATTACTCCTATAAAAAGTTGTCTTTCTTTTGATTCACTGTTACCCATGTCAGAAAATTAAGCCTTATAGAAAAGTCTGTCTCGTCAAGCGTTTTACCTTTGGCCTGGGGGGTTTTCTTTTCAACCTGAAGAAAGCAGGTTTCTTTCAGCCTCTACAAAACTAGGTTTCTCGTAAACCCTTCAACACTTCCCACTCCTATTCACCCTGTCTATACTACAGGGGGTTCTGCAGCACCCTGAGTGGGGTCCTAGCCATCCCAAAAACTCAACACTGGGGGAGTAACCGAAAGTACTCCAGGGGGGGTGATTAAATCACTCCAGGGGGAGCAACAGAGAGTGCTCCGGGGGGAGCATTTGCTCCAAAGAAGCTACCTTCAAATAGCCTGTTCCGGGCGCCACTTGCTGTGGTCCAGCACTGGTGATCCAGGGAAATTTGAAGGGTAAATGGCATAAGTGAAGAAAGCTTATTTATTTAATTAGAAATATAAAAGAAATTAAGAAGAAATAGTATAGTAGGAAAATTTAGTGGAGAAAAGAGGCTGAATAACTTGATTTACAGGGAAACCCAATAAAACTCCAGGACAAGAAGTTTGCAAGTATCCTTCAGAAATTAAAATATTTTAGTGTTTAAATTAAAACCACCCGGGGTGTGTCAAGCCTGGAATGTTTTCAGATTGCATACTTCTTTTTCTGTTGTTATTGTTTGTTTGTTTTAATTGGAAAAGAGCTCCAGTGGGACTCTATCAGAGCGGTAAACATGCCAGAAAGCCAGCTATTTGCTTTTGCAAGATGAGAGAGGAAAAAATACCTTTCAATGGTTGCCCCTTGCCTATGGAGCTATCGGGCTAGCATAATGAAAAAGACAGAATATTTCTTAATCACATGGCCGAAATGAGAGGCACTTAAGTAGCTTTTGAAGCTACTTAAGAAGCTTTGCCTGTGGGATCTCTGCCTTTTAGAAGGGCCAAGCTCAAAGCCACTTCTGCCCCTGCAAGGGGAAGGGGCAGTGGCTGTGACTTGTCCAAGGCAAGGATAGGGTCTTGTCCTAGGCAAGGATGGGGGCTCCTCACTCTAGGTAGAGATCTGCTCCCAGCCCCACTCTGTGTTCCTGCCCAGGATGTTGGCTGAATTCTTCCCCAGAGAAGCAAGAGGCCCAGTCAGTTGTGTAATGACCAAGACACCCCCACCCCCAGGCAGAAAAATCAGCCTCTCAGCACACTTTTCCCTTCAGACACCTTGGTTTTCATGGACCCACAGTTAACTGAAACTTTCCCCTAGAATAATCAAGAACTCCTGTCTTTTCTGGGTGATAGAAATCTAAAAATTACAGACATGGAGTCATGCAGCAGAAGCATGCTGGGCCCTAAAAGAGGTGTTGTCATTAAGTGTTCCTTGGTGGCTCAGATAGTAAAGGATGCGCGTGCAGTCCTGGAGACCCAGGTTTCTTCCCTGGGTCAGGAAGATCCCCTGGGTAAGGAAAAGGCAACCCACTCCAGCATTCTTGCCTAGGAAATCCCATGGACAGAGGACCTGGCAGGCTACAGTCCATGAGGTTGGAAAAGAGTTGGACCCGACTTAGCGACTTCACTTTCATTCCTTGGTAAAAATGTGTGATGCTGTGTCCAGGCACATCTGAGATCAAGAATGCTGACTTGCACCAGTATTTCTTGTTGAATGTGAGAGAATCCTCTCTGGGGATGCATTTTCATCCCTCCGGTTCCTGGAGCCCTTGCAGTCAGAGCTGGCCTTCTTCCCCTCACAGATGAATATTCTTGTGGTCACCCCTTCTCCACTGCTCAATGATTCTGGCTCTAACTTGCATTCTGGCCAGCCCTGCTCACTGTCTGTCCTCGTTCAGTGAAATTCTGCCTATTCCTGGGCATGTCTTGGCTAAAACTGTTCTCCTCCAAATTTGCCCTGTTGCCTGTTGAAATCCTGCCCTCCACACTCATAGCCCCGTACCTCACAGTAGACACACTCTGAAAGGCAGTGTTTTCCAAACTCTAGTCACTTGTATTTATTATTTTTGGCATTCCCATGACCTGATCATACAATTACTGTCTTAATATATTTTTTATCTGAAGCAGCAGCTCTTTTGGAAAAAAAAAAAAAAAAGAATGATTTCAATTTTGGACATAAACTTGACTACAAGACAGTAGGTTAATACAGTATTTTTGCTCAGAATAAAAGATGCAATGTGGATAACTGAAGTCAAAACAAAAGCAACTCTTCTAAATTCTCCATAAATACCATTTTGCTGGGGATTGTTCTGTTCTTAGTGTGAGTTGCCTTGAGTGTTAGGGGTCAAGGTGCCAGGACCATGCTGAGACTATTCTGGAAGGAATTAGAAGAGATGAAAACAATACCCTTCTTTCTCGGGTGATTAATTGTTATCCAGTGCTTTAGGCATTGGGAGGCTGTCAATTTCCTTGGGGTTCATGCTCTGTAGTTTTCCTGGCCAAGGAAAGCATTCCTGTTAATGTCCAGATGGACTTTGGTTAGTCCTTCTCAGTGCTTACTGAACTCTAACTTTGTAAAACAAGGTACTTGCAATGATTCTGTTCATCCACTGGGTCATCAGCTATCAGGTAGGCAACTCCAGGCCAGGGGCTGGGTCAGTTGGCCTCAGAACCTCAGAGGTTTTGCCAAGTATCTCAAATGTGAACAAGCACCTGACCCAAGGAAGCTGATGTTTTAAGGTAGAACATGCTGCAGAAGTGGCCTAAGGATATAAAGTGAGAATGTTCTCATTCATGGAGAAGTCTTTGGCATGGCAGCCTGGGATGGTCACATAGAAATCACTGCAATGGCGACCCTGCAGGTCAGTCTGAGTCCCGTCTACTTTCTGTTTTTTTTTGTTGTTTGTTGTTGTTTTGTTTTTGTTTTTGTTTTTTTTTTGTTGTTGTTGTTTTTTCATGTATTGGCTTCAGTCGTAGTAAAGCTCCACCATCCCACGATAGCGGGCAGCCAGTCGCCCCCTGAAATGCTGGTCCTCACCCGTTCATCCTCCCAAACTCCCACGGCTGGGGTCACGGCCACCACCATCACCACCTGCACGGTCACGGCCCAGCGTGACCATGGCAAGCCCGGTGCAAAGGCTGAGGCCGCTTTTACCGAAGGAGACTGCCCTGGCCATGCAAGAGGTTGTGTGGAACTCATCAAGTAGGTTTCAAACGCCCTCCTAAAAGTGGCGCATGCAGAAGATACAGCGCCAGCAGCAGCAGCAGCCTCAGTCTTCTCAGGGGACAAGATATCCGAAGAGACAGGCTGTGAAAGGTACAGAGCCTCCCTGCTCTCTTCTCCATGGTACCCTCTCCTTTTTTTGCCACATGGACAGGAGAAAAATAGTCCTTGTTTTATTAGCTTAGTTCCCCTTGTTTGCGTTGGCCACTGTATCCTGGAGGCCTGACACATTCCATTTGGCATTATTTTTAAAAATTATTTTTGCAGCTTGCTTTTTTTCTTTTTCGTTATCATTTTATAAACAGTATATACACATCTTCTTAAAACGGAGTGAAATGGATACCTAGACACACAAAAATCTGTTGTGTTTATTGACTTTCTCTTTCTTTCTGCACTCTTTCTCACAGGTATTGTTAACCATCAGATCTTTTTCTAATTCATATATGCATATATATTAATCTATGTGTGTTTATATATATACACATATATATATACATAAATGACTTCATAAATGTATTACTTTTTTTCTCTTTGAAAACATTAAAAATTGTACTATTCTTGCCTTTTTCTCCCCCCCCCCCCGCCACCTATCAGCATATTTTGGAGGTCAATCCATTTGAGTGCATATAACTCTTTCTTTTGGACTGGTGTGTAATATTCCACAATTTACTTAATAAAATATTTGCTACTGATAGACATTTCAGTTGCTTCCAGTTTTTATCTGTTATAAGCATTGCTACAATAAATATCTTTGTACAAGTATCTTTGTGCATATTGACGGACCCCTGGGCATTATTTTTGAAAGAGTAGAGTGTGTGAAATGGATGATAAAGGATACCTTAATACCAAGAGATTAGCACCCCCCACCCCGTGCAAGAAGAGCCAGTATCAAGAACCATTGCCAAAGTGCAGAATGACAGCTTCCAGCTGGAGTCTCTTTGTGGAGGGCAAAAGTGGAACAAAGTGCTGATCTGATGGGGACTAGTTTGTCTGGCTCTCATGAGGACTGATACTGGTCTTGTTTCATGAGGAAACCTGCATTGAGATCCTTCATTATTGGGCTCTTGGATTGAAACTCTCACATACTGAGTGCACCATCAGGAGGAGAACTGGTAAGAGTTGCAGCAGGTTGTGAAATGAAGGAATAGCCAGATATGGAAATGGCCCCCAGTTAAACTCTTCAAAGATTGGAGTGGAGGAAGACCCAAATATTGAACACAGAGCACGGGAATACAGCCAGATTGATCCTTCTGTCCAAAATTTTGCTATGGCCGAACCGGGTCTGGGATCTTTCAGGTTGGATGGGCAGTTCCAGGCTCCTGAATTATAACACTTAAGTATAATGAGCCTTCCAGGGGAACTTGGGAGCTGGCAAGAAGGAGCTCACTTGCTGATGGTATGGTTGCTAATTCCCAGATTGTGCTGTTAAACATAAACAAAACTGTCCAAAACGAGTTGAGGTAGTTAGGATAGATTTTAATCTGCTATTTACTATCGCAGTAGGGCAAAATGTCCAGCATGAACTGACATCAACCCAATGTGTACACAGGGGACTGAGGTTTTAAATGATGAATTTGGGGATAGGCAGGGGGAATCATGGGAACTCTATAGAGTCGGAAAGTGACACTTTTACACAAAGTGGGAAGGGGGTGTTGGTCCATGTGAAATATCTGGGTTTGCTAACTCTTACCTTTAAAGGTAGGCTTTTGCCTTCCCATAGAGACTGGGCAATGGGCCCTATTCTTAAGTGCTGACTGGAGCAAATAGTCAATTCTATTGGCAGCCTTGAGTTTTCTTAGGTGGAAACTTTAAAGGGTAGCGGGGTCATCCTAGATGCAGCCTTGAGCTGTAAGAAACCTAAAAACATAGGTGGCAGAA
>NW_017212484.1:0-16556 GCF_001704415.2 Capra hircus
CTCGAAAGACAGGAGATGAGCATGTGCTGCCCCTCTGGAATTTCAGTCTTGAGCAGACCTGGAGGTCTCCCCTTGAAGAGCTAACCAGTTTCTTCCACATACAGGCTTGCAACACACAACTGGGTGCTGCACTCTTCTTCCTGAAAAAAGAAGGACGATCAACTTCCCCGATCCTGTGACTCTGCAGGCCCAGCTCTGCTGGAGAAGCGCTTCTTGGAGGTCATTTTTCAGGGACAATTTTCCTTGGAGCCCGGGGCGTAGGGAGGGCGCGCCATGCTCGCTGGAAAAGGCAGAGTCACATCCACAGTCTGTTCTACCCCTTTTTGCCCTGTAGGAGAGCTCTAGTGAGCCTAGGTCTGTCAGGAAAATTCTTTGTCTCCTACGGGGACACACCCTGTGTGTGTTAACTGCATATCGGACCTAGGGGCCACAGGGGCGCCTGTTCCTCTCGGGGGGACCCTGAAGTGGTGCGGCCCAGCAACAGCCTGAACATCATCCGATTGCTCTTTCCTTCCTTCTGATAGAGCTAGCTTTGCTTCTCGCTTTGGCATTTCGGAAGCTAGGGGAGCCCCCACGCTGTTGTCCTGGGGTCTATTGGAGGTACCAAGTCTATTGGACCCCAGCATGGCACCCGACCCCTCAGACACACTCCCGCAGCCTCCTTCCCCATGGGCAGGACTGTTCTGACCTAGAATGTGTTCCCAAGGCTCAGAAATGCAGGGAGACACACGGCCCTGACTCTGGAACTGAGGCCGTTGGAGCAGGCCTGGAGGTCTGACGTCTGAGACGCCAAACACTTGCTGCAAGATACAGGTGTGAAAACACACTCTCTGGGCTGCCTTTCCTTCCTCCAAGGAAGAGAGCTCTTCCAGTCTCCTCCGTGCTGAGTCATACAAGGCTGGAAAGGTCTGGCTTAGAGGACATTTCTCAGCGGCAATGGCCCCTGAGGCCCTGCACCCAGGGAGGGATCCTACCCTCCCAGGGGAAGTCAAAGCAACCTCCAAACAGCTGTTCTATCATGTTTCCTCTGCAGGAGGGAGCTAGTGAGCCAGGTCTGTCTGGAACGTTCTTGGATCCTGCGGGGAAATCATCCTGGGAGCCCACCTGGATACCAGTCGTAGGGGCTAAAATTTGCATTTTCCTTCCTTGGAGCCCTAACGCAGTACAGCCTAGCAACTGCTTGAAAATCCATCCTGTTGCTGTTTTCTTCCCTCTGACAGAGCGAGCTTTGCTCCCCATTTTGGGATTTCAGAGGCAAGGTGGTGGCCTGCAACTCCTTGCCTGGGGTCCATTGGAGGTGCAAGGTGCCCTCGACCAGGTGACCCCAGCATGACACCTGGCCCCTCAGACACACTCCCGCAGCCTGCTTCCCCATGGGCAGGACTGCTCTCACCTAGGAATGTGTTTGCAAGGCCAGGAAACTGCAGGGAGACACAAGGCCCTGATTCTGGCATTGAGTCTGTTGGAACAGGCCTGCAGGTCTTACGTCTAACAAGCCAAACACTTGCTGCAAGATACAGGCCTGAAAACACACTCTTGGGCTGCCTTTCCCTCCTCCAAGGAAGAGAGTTTTCTCAGCCTCCTGTGGGGCTGAGAGTCACACAGGGCTGAAAAGCACTTGCTGGGAGATTATTTTTCATTGGCCATGGCCCCTGAGGCCCTGTGCTCAGGGAGGGCTCCCTCCTCCCAGGGAAAGTCAAAGGAAGCTCCAAACGGCTGTTCAATCATGTTTCTGAGAGAGTCATTGCCAAGGCAGGTTTATAAGAAGTTCAAGGGTCCCAAGGAGAGAGGGCTCTAGAATTCTCAAGGAGGAAGAAAGCACAAACTGTTTTTTCCCTCTACATTCCTTAGGATTATATAACAATCATGCATCCTTCTTGAGGATGGTCTCTGGAAAAACCTTCTGGCTAATCCTGTTATCTTAAAATGTCAATTATGGGAGTAGGTCTAGTGAGTCTTTACAACCTCCAGACATTCTTTTTGTTCGTTGTCATAACTTATTGGAGAGTATATAACTCCATTACTAACACTAGCAAGGGGGTACGCTTTCTGCCCTTGTGATGTCTCTGTCAGAAGCTTTCTCTATCTCCTTTATCCTTTAATAAAACTCTATTGCACAAAAGCTCTGAGCAATCAAGCCTCGTCTTGGGCCCTGGATTGAATTCGTCTCCTCCATAAGCCAAGAATCCCAGCATCTTTTCGTGGTTCAGCAACAATATTTCATTTCCTCTGCAGGAGAGAGCTAGTGAGCTTAGGTCTGTGTGGAACATTCTTGGATCCTGTGGGGAAAATATCCTGTGCACACATCTGGATACTGGGCCTAGAGGCCAAAATTCGCATTTCTTTTCCGGGAGCCCTAACGTGGTGTGACTTAGCAACTGCTTGAAAATCCATCCCATTGCTGTTTTCCTCCTTCTGACAGAGCTAGCTTTGTTCCCTGCTTTGGGATATCTCAACCGAAGGGCCGGTCCATAGCTACTCGCCTGGGGCCCATTGGATGTGCAAGGTGCCCTCGACTAGGTGACCCTAGCATGGCACTCAACCCGCTCAGACACACTCCCGAGGCTTCTTTCTCATGGGAAGCACTGCTCCAACCTAGGAATGTGTCTGCAATGCTTGGAAAGTGCAGTGAGACACACAGCCCTGACTCTGGAATTGAGGCCCTCAGAGCAAGCCTGCAGCTCTGATGTCTGAGAAGCAAAACACTTGCTGCAAAGAGAGGCCTGAAAAACACTCTCTGTGGATGACTTTCCTTCCTCTAAGGAAGATAGTTTTCCCAGTCTCCTGCTTCCTGAATGTCACACAGCTGGAATGCGCTTGCTTGGAGGTCGTGATTCAGTGGCAATGACCCCTGAGGCCCTTTGCCCAGGGAGGGCTCCACACTCACAGGCAAATCAAAGCAACTTCCAAAGTGAGTCAGCTCTTCACATCAAGTGGCCAAAGTATTGGAGTTTCAGGTTCAGTATTAGTCCTTCCAAATGTATATTCAGACCTGATTTCCTTTAGGATGGAGTGGTTGCGTCTCCTTGTAGTCTAAGCGACCTACAAGCATCTTCTCCAACACCACAGTTCAAAAGCATCAAGTTTTCAGCTGTCACTTTCTTATAGTACATCTTTCATATCCATCCATGACATATGGAAAAACCATAGCCTTGACTGGATGGATCTTTGTTGGCCAAAGCAACGTCTCAGCTTTTTAATACGCTGTCTAGTTTGGTCATCACTTTTCTTCCGAGTCATAAATATGTTTTAAGTTCATGGAGGCAGCCATCACCTGCAGTGATTTCCAAGCCCCCAAAATAGTCTGCTGCTGTTTCCAATGTTTTCCCCATCTATTTGCCATGAAGTGATGAGACTGGATGCAATGATTTTTAGTTTTCTGAATGCTGAGCTTTAAGCTAACTTTTTCACTCTCCTCTTTCACTTTCATCAGGAGACTCTTTAGTTCTTCTTCACTTTCTGCCATAAGGGTGGTGTCATCTGCATATCTGAGATTATTGATATTTCTCCCAGCAATCTGGATTCCAGCGTGTGCTTCCTCCAGCCCACTGTTTCTCATGATGTACTCTGCATATAAGTTAAATAAGCAGGGTGACAATACACTGCCTTGACATATTCCTTTTCCTATTTAGAACCAGTCTGTTGTTCCATGTCCAGTTCGAACTGTTTCTTCCTGACCTGCATACAGGTTTCTCAAGAGACAAGTCAGGTGGTCTGGTATTCCCATCTCTTTCAGAATTTTTCCCAGTTTATTGTGATCCACACAGTCAAAGGCTTTGTCATAGTCAATAAAGCAGAAAGAGAGTTTTTTTTTTTTCTGGAACTCTCTTGCTTTTTGAATGATCCAGTGGATGTTGGCAGTTTGATCTCTGGTTTCTCTGCATGTTTTAAATCCCTCTTGAACATTTGGAAGTTCACAGTTTCATGTGAACTTGGAGAATTTGAGCATTACTTTACTAGTGTGTGAGATGAGTGCAATTGTGCAGCAGCTTGAATATTCTTTGTCATTGCCTTTCTTTGGGATTGGAATGAAAACTGACTAATGCCTAGATGTTTTCAATTGCATATGCTGAAAGAACTGGCTGTGCAGTTTTGAAGAAAAAAAAATCATTTTAACCATTTTCTCTGAAGTGCAAGGATATCATGGCCATCCCTGAATCATAAAGTCACCTTTTCTTTATGTAGTCATAGTTTCATGCCTAAATTATAGGCCAACTCGTGCTCAAATTGACTCTGATGTCAGCGGGCAGATCAACTAATAAAAAGCTTGGATTGTCCCTCTGGAGGAAAGTGAGATCTTGGTCCCACGAGAAGAATCTGAAAGGGTTAAGGGAACTTGCAAGAGTGGGGAAAGCTTAGTCCATCCTACATGTACCAAAATCTTAAATAAGGCTTATTTACTTTACCGAAGTAAAAAAACAGATGATGAAAACAATTATAAATCAATGAAAGGTAAAGAAACTCATAGTCTGTTATCAAAAATTGCATTCTAAGAAAACTTTGCTCTCTTAACCTAGAGAGGAGACTAAATTCCATCTGGTGCCAGCTTACCAGAAGACAAACAAACAAACAAACAAATTATCGGTAAGCTTAAAAAAAGTATATTCCATATATCTTGAAGTAGCAGTATTTCTGCAAAGGCATCAGTGTGAAACCATAGAGGACATGGTTAAAACCTGATTAATATAGAAATTGACAATGTAATCTGGTCACTGCTGCGACTTGAAATGCTTTAATATGATAACTGGAATTATAAGTGACAGCATTTGACCAGGACATATCAGATATTCACGGATGTCACATAATTTCTAGGATATCTATATTAGGAACTGAAGGAATCTTTGAACCTAGGAAAGAAAACAACAGTCTCAAAGGCCCTTGCTGAATCATCTATCAGCAAGGAATGTCTTTGCAAGGATCGCAAAGTGAAGGGAAAATACACCGACCTGCCTCTGCAACTTTGGTCCTCTGAGCAGATCTGGAGGTCTCCCTTTGTATAAGCTAACCTGTTCCTTCCAAATAGAGGTTTTGCAACACAAAACAAGTGGCCGCCTATTCTTCCCCGAAGGAGGCTCTCTTTCCCCACATCCTGCGAACACCCTTTCCCAGCCTCCTGGAAAAAGCGCTTCTTGCAGTTCCTTTCAGAAAATCCTATGGACGGAGAAGCCTGGTAGGCTGCAGTCCGTGGGGTCGCTGAGGGTCGGACACGACTGAGCGACTGCACTTTCATTTTCACTTTCATGCATTGGAGAAGGCAATGGCAACCCACTTACTGTTCTTGCCTGGAGAATCCCAGGGACGGGGGAGCCTAGTGGGCTACCGTCTATGGCGTCGCACAGAGTCGAACACGACTGAAGCAACTTAGCAGCAGCAGCAGCAGCAGTTCCTTTCTTAGGGGCAGTTATCCCTGAGATTGGACCTGGAAAGGCAGAGCCACCTCCACACACACGTCTTTTCTGTCCCCTTTCCTCTGGAGGAGAGCTCTAGTGAGCCTAGGTCTGTCAGGAAAATTCTTGGCTTTGACGGGATCCCACCCGGTGTGTGAACCTGCATACCCGACCTAGGGGCCACAGGGCACCTGTTTTTGCTCTAGTGGGTCCTGTAGGGGGTGCAGCATAGAAAGAGCTTAAAAATCCATCCAATTTGTCTTTCTTTACCTCGGAGAGAACGAGTTTGCTCCACCTCCACCTTTGGCAGTGTGGAGGGAAGAGGGCACCACCCTCTCCAAAGGGGCATAGGGCCTACCAGGAGAGAAAGGCCCCTTGAGGAGCTGAGCCCAGGTAGGCAGCCAGTGATGTCAAGCACACTCCCGCTGCTTGCTTCTTCATGGGCACTCCACGATCTGCTAGGAATGTCTTTGCAAGGATCTCAAAGGGAAGGGGAGATACATGGCCCTGTCTCTGGAACTTCAGTCCTCTGAGCAGATCTGGAGATCTTGAGTTGTATAAGCAAACCTGTTCCTTCCAAATAGAGGCTTGCAAACACACGCCTGGTGGTTGCCTCTTCTTCCCCGAAGAAGCCTTTCTTTCCCCACATGCTGTGAACTCCCTGTCCCAACCTCCAAGAATAGCGCTTCTTGCCATTCCTTTCTTAGAGGCAGTTATCCCTGAGCTTGGGGCCGTAGGGAGTAGCCCCACACTCACAGGGAAAGGCAAAGACTCCTCCATACATCTCCTCTATCCCTTTGCTCTGGAGGAGAGCTCTAGTGAGCCTAGGTCTTTCAGGAAAATTCTTGGCTTGGACAGGATCTCACCCTGTTTGTCAACCTGCATACCAACCAGGGGCCACAGAGCACCTGTTTCAGTAAAGTGGGCCTGAAAGGGTGCAGCCTAGCAAGAGCTTGAAAATCCATTCAATTGCTGTTTTTGTACCTCTGACAGAGCGAGCTTGGCTCCACCTTTGACAGTGAGGAGAAAAGAGGCATGACACCCTCCCCAAGGGGACATGGGGCCTACTTCGAGAGGAAAGGCCCCTTGTGGAGTGAGGCCAGGAAGGCACACAGACGTGTCAAACACACACCCACTGCTTGCTTCTTCATGGGCACTCCCGCTATCAGCTAGGAATGTCTTTGCAATGATCACAAAGGAAGGGGAGATACAGGGCCCTGCCTCTGGACCTCCGGTGCTCTGAGCAAATCTCGAGGTCTCCCGTTGTTGGTCAAGGACAAGGTCAAGTCCATGTTCAAATTCACGGTCAAGTTCAAGGTCAAGGTCAAGGTCAAATTCAAGTTCAAGTTCAGGTTCAAGTTCAAAGTCAAGGTCAAGGTCAAATTCAAATTCACGGTCAAGTTCAAGTTCAAGGTCAAGTTCAAGGTCAAGTTCAAGTGTCAAGTTCAAGGTCAAGTTCAAGTCAAGTTCAAGTTCAAGTCAAGTTCAGTTCAAGTTCAAGTTCAAGGTCAAGTTCACGTCACGTTCAAGTTCAAGTTCAGGTCAAGTTCAGTTCAAGTTCAAAAGTCAAGGTCAAGGTCAATTCAAGTTCAAGCGTCAAGTTCAAGTCAAGTTCAATGGTCAAGTCAAGTTCAAGGTCAAGTTCACGGTCAAGTTCAAGTTCACGGTCAGTTCAAGTTCAAGGTCAAGTCAAGTCAAGCTTCAAGGTCACAGTCAAGTCAAGTTCAGGTCAAGTTCAAGTCAAGCGTCAAGGTCAAGCTCAAGGTCAAGGTAAGTTCAGGTCAAGTCAAGTCAGGTCAAGTTCAAGTTCAAGTCAAGGTCAAGTCAGTGAAGTTCAAGTTCAAGTTCAAGGGCAGGGCAAGGCCAAGCCCACGGCCAAGGCAAGGGCAAGGGCAACGCCAAGGGCAAGGCCAAGGCCCAGGCCAAGGCAAAGGCCAAGGCCGCCAAAGCGAAGCCCAAACCCCGTAACGCCTGACAGAAGGCAGAAGCCACTAGGTCCCTGTGCAGAGGAAGCCACTGAAGGCAGCAAGGCCACAGAGCTCCCCGACTTCCCATTCCCACAGGAAGATGTGAGGATAAAGGGCCTCATCCCAGCACAGCACCCACTCCCACCACCCCCCAACCCCGCCCCCCGCCACCCGCAGCACGCCCCCTGAAACAACACTGTCTTCCCAGAAAAGAGAACGGAGAAGCCATGTGTGTGCAAAGGAGCAAGATGAACGAACGATGCCACGCCCTCCGACTTTGGGCACACCTGACGCCTCGGAACCCCGGGCCCGGCGATGGGTCCCCGCCGTTCTTGGGTGGAGGGGGGGTCGGACACGTTGGCGAGAGCCCTTGCCCGGGCCCCCCGCAAATCCCCTGAGACGTGATCCGACCCCAGGGACCGAGGGCAAACGTAGCGCTTGAGGTGCTGGAGGAGCCGGACAAAGCCATGGTGGGAGAGGCACACCGGCACGCTGCAGACTGCTGGCCGAGTGGGCGGGGACCCAGCAGCTCAGGACTCTGGAGAGGGTAGGCGGCTCCGCCCCCATTGACGTCAATAGGGTTTGGGTGGGTAGATGGAGGGGGCCGCCCCTGGCCTCTTTCCAAGCAGAGACCCTGGACGGAGTCCTGTGGAGCTAGTGGGTTTTTCCCGGGCACAGCTGTGCCCAGGACTGCCAAGATCCCCGTTGGGGTGGGCGGGGCAGTTCGGGGGCTTTGGTTTGTGGCCCTCCCTCGCAGCGGGGGTTGGGATCAACCCCGGTGGATCAATCAGGGGCCCTCAGCAGTGCCAAGGGAGCTCACCGCCCAGGAAACGCCCCTAGGTCCCTTTGAATTGGCCACCAACGCCCCCTTCCCCAGCCTGCCTTGCTCTGGGGTTTCCCGCCTTTTCACATTCCACAGGTCCCTGGGCCTCGACTGTCCCCCGCTGGCTCCTCCGAGGCATTCCGGGACACCGGACGCTCTCTCCAGTGCCTCCACCTAGATCCCTCGCTGTCCTCGCCTCTGTTTCCCCCCTGCCCCCTCCCCAACTCCTCCGTGGGCTCTTGGCGTCCTTTCCCTACAGCAGTCCCAGAGCGCCACCTCCAAGGGCTTTTAGTTGCCTGGAGCCCAAGGCTCCGGCCAGAGACCTGAGGGGCCAGCGTCTGGACCGGCAGCTAATGCCATTGGGGGCTTTTCTCACGTGGAGCCTGAGGCCCGCACCTCTGTGGGCAACCCCCCAGCGCGAGTGCCCTGGAGATACCCGCCCAAGGGGACAGTGTACCACCTACTGTGGGGAAGGAGGTTCCTGTTTTCCCTGCACTGGTTCGACTTTCACGCCGAGGATCGACTCACATCATGGTGGCACGTGGAATAGCCCTGAGGGAAAGCCTCATGGGAAAAGACTCGAGGGAAAGCCACAGATCCCTTGATCCACAAGACGGGAAGCGTGACACTGCTGCTACCACTCGGGAGGAAAGCGCACGTGCATGACCCCACTCGAGAGGAGGACTGACGCCACTTGGGAGACTCCAGAAGTACGCCAAGATCCATGTCAGCACTGGAGAAGAATCCTCAGGTTCCGGTCCCGACTCCACACAAGGTCTTAGGCCCCGGCATCGAGGGGAGAGGAATCCTGAGAGGCCCCGTTGCAACTCGCATGGGGACTGGCCTTTCCTGAGGTCACCAGAGCGGGTCCCTGAGGTCTCCATTGTAACTCGAGAGCACCTGCCGCAACTCGAGAAAATCCAGGAGGTTCTCCCCTTCAGGCGAGATGAGGCCCATTTCCGCTGAGGCGTCTCGAGGCTAATCACACCTAACCTCTGGAACTTCCAAAGGGTCCTTCACACCCTTGCTGCAACTCAAGAAGTTCCCCGACATACCAGTCTCCACTCAAGAGGAAGCACGAGGGTCCCGCCCACATCCAGAGGAGCCTGGTTTCCACCTCATAGCTCGAGATGAGGGATTCTTTTCCTGCTTCCTCTGGAAAGAATTCCCGGCTTTCCCGTCGCATATCAAGAGGAGGCGCTCTCAACAGGAAAGGGGAGATAAACCCCAGTGTCGTGCCACAATTCCAAGGGACCCCCACATGTCTCAGTCCATTCCAGAGGAACTTGTTTTCCCTTCACTGCCTCTACTTTCATGCCGAGGATCCACTCACTCCACTATGGCACGTGGGACAGCCCTGTGGGAAAGCCTCGTCGGAAAGCCTCAAGGGAAAGCTACAGATCCCTTGATCCACGCGACGGGAAGTGTGACACTGCTGCTACAGTTCGTGAGGAAAGCTCACGTGCATGCCCCCACACGAGATGAGCACTGACTCCCCAGGGGAGACTCCAGAAGTACGCCAAGATCCATGTCAGTACTGGGGAGGAATCCTCAGGTTCCGGCCCCGACTCCACACAAGGTCTTAGGCCCCAACATCGACGGGAGAGGAATCCCGAAAGGCCCCCTTGCAACTCCCATGGGCACTGGCCTTTCCTGAGGCCACCAGAGCGGGTCCCTGAGGTCCCCGTCGTAACTCGAGAGACCCTGCCCAACTCTAGAAAATCCAGGAGGTTCTCCCCTCCAGGCGAGATGAGGCCCATTTCCTCTGAGGCGTCTGGAGGCTCATCACACCTAAACTCTGGAAATTCATAAGGGTCCTTGCTGCAACTCAAGAAGTTCCCCGACATACCCGTCTCCACTCGAGAGGAAGCACGAGGGTCCCGCCCAAATCCAGAGGAACCCCGTTTCCGCCTGGCAGCTCGAGATGAGAGATCCTATCCTGCTTAGACAGGAAAGATTTTTCGGCATTCCCAAGGCATCTCAAGAGTAAGGGCTCTCAATAGGAAAGGCGAGAGGAACTCCAGGGTCGTGCCACCATTCCAAGAGTCCCCCAGATGTGTCAGTCCATTTCAGAGGAACCTGTTTTCCCTGCACTGCCTTGACTTTCACGCCGAGTATCGACTCACACCATGGTGGCACGTGGGACCGCCCTGTGGGAAAGCCTCGTGGGAAAGCCTCGAGGGAAAGCCACAGATCCCTTGATCCCCGCGACGGGAAGCTTGACATATCTGCTACACTGTCCCTGAGGTCACGGTCGTATGTCGAGAGCACCTGCTGCAACTCGAGAAAATCCAGGAGGTTCTCTGCTCCAGTCGAGATGAGGCCCATTTTCTCTGCGGTGTCTCGACAGTAATCACACCTAAACTCTGGAATTTCCAAAGGGTCCTACACACCCTTGCTACAAGTCAAGAAGTTCCCTGACATACCCGTCTCCACTCCAGAGGAAGCACGAGGGTCCAGCCACCTCCAGAGGAGGTCCGTTTCCGCCTCCAAGCTCGAGATGAGGGATCCTTCCCTGCTTCCTCGGGGAAAGAATTCCCGACGTTTCCGACGCATCTCAAGAGGAGGCGCGCTGCACAGGAAAGGCGAGAGGAACTCATGGGTCGTGCCACCATTCCAAGAGTCCCCCAGATGTCTCAGTCCATTCCAGAGGATCCTGCTTTCCCTGCACTGCTTCGACTTTCACGGCGAGGATCGCGGTGGCAGAGGCGAGGATCGCGGTGGTATGGGGGAGAGCCCTGTGGGAAAGCCTCGTCTGAAAGCCTCGAGGGGAAAGCCACAGATCCCTTGATCCACGCGATGGGAAGCGTGACACTGCTGCTACAGCACGGGAGGAAAGCGCACGTGCATGCCCCACTCGAGACGAGGCCTCACTCCCTTGTGGAGACTCCAGAAGTACCCCAAAATCCATGTCAGCACTGGAGAGGAATCCTCAGGTTCCGGCCCCATCTCCACACAAGGTCTTAGGCCCCGGCATCGACGGGAGAGGAATCACGAGAGGCCCCCTAGCAACACGCATGATGACTGGCCTTTCCTGCGGCCGCCAGAGTGGGTCCCTGAAGTCCCCGTCATAACTTGAGAGCACCTGCTGAAACTCGAGAATATCCAGGAGCCTCTCCATTCCAGGCGACATGAGGCCCATTTCCGCTGAGGCATCTCGAGACTAAACACACCTAACCTCTGGAACTTCCAAAGGGTCCTTCACACCCTTGCTGCAACTCAAGAAGTTCCCCGACATACCCGTCTCCACGTGAGAGGAAGCACGAGAGTCCCGCCCACATCCAGAGGAGCCCCGTTTCCGCCTCCTAGCTCGAGAGGAGGGATCCTTTCCCTGCGTGGTCGGGAAAGAATTCCCGGCGTTCCCGTCGGATCTCAAGAGGAGGCGCTCTCCACAGGAAAGGCGAGAGGAACTCCAGGGTCGTGCCACCATTCCCAGAGTCCCCCAGATGTCTCAGTCCATTCCAGGGAAACCTGTTTTCCCTGCACTGCCTCGACTTTCAAGCCGAGGATCGACTCACACCACGGTGGCACGTGGGACAGCCCTGTGGGAAAGCCTCGTGGGGAAGCCTTGAGGGAAAGCGACAGATCCCTTGATCCACGCGAAGGGAAGCGTGACACTGCTGCTACAGCTCGGGAGGAAAGCGCACGTGCATGCCCCTACATCAGATGAGGACTGACTTCGCTGGGGAGACTCGAGAAATACTCCAAGATCCATGTCAGCACTGGAGAGGAATCCTGAAGTTTCGGCACGGACTCCACACAATGTCTTAGACCCTAGCATCGACGGGAGAGGAATCCCGAGAGGCCCCGAGCAACTCGCATGGGGACTGGCCCTTCCTGAGGCCACCAGAGCGGGTCCCTGAGGTCCCCGTCGTAAGTCGAGAGCACCTGCCGCAGCTCGAGAAAATCCAGGAGGTTCTCCCCTCCAGGCGAGATGAGGACCATTTCCGCTGACGCATCTCGACGCTAATCACACCTAACTTCTGGAAATTCCAAAGGGTCCTTCACACCCTAGCTGCAACCCAAGAAGATCCCCGGCATACCCGTCTCCACTCGAAGGAAGCACGAGAGTCCCGCCCACATCCAGAGGAGCCCCGTTTCCACCTCATAGCTCGAGAAGGGATCCTTTCCCTGCGTGGTCGGGAAAGAATTCCCCGGCGTTCCCGTCGCATCTCCAGATGAGGCGCTCTCCACAGGAAAGGCGAGAGGAACTCTAGGGTCGTGCCACCATTCCCAGAGTCGCCCAGATGTCTCTGTCCATTCCAGGGAAAACTGTTTTCCCTGCACTGCCTCGACTTTCAAGCGGAGCATCGACTAACACCACGGTGGCACGTAGGACAGCCCTGTGGGAAAGCCTCCTGGGAAAGCCTCGAGGGAAAGCCTCGTGGGAAAGCCTCGAGGGAAAGCCTCGTGGGAAAGCCTCGAGGGAAAGCCACAGATCCCTTGATCACGCGAAGGGAAGCGTGACCCTGCTGCTACAGCTCGTGAGGAAAGCGCACCTGCATGCCCCCACTCCAGACGAGGACTGACTCCCCTAGGGAGACTCCAGAAGTACCCCAAGATCCATGTCAGCACTGGAGAGGAATCCTCAGGTTCCGGCACCGACTCCACACAAGGTCTTAGGCCCCGGCATCGACGGGAGAGGAATCCCGAGAGGCCTCCGAGCAACTCAATGGGGACTGGACTTTCCTGAGGCCACCAGAGCGGGTCCCTGAGGTCCCCGTCGTAAGTCGAGAGCACCTGCCGCATCTTGAGAAAATCTAGGATGTTCTCCCCTCCAGGCGAGATGAGGCCCATTTCCGCTGAGCCGTCTCGAGGCTAGTCACACCTGAATTCTGGAACTTCCAAAGAGTCCTTCACACCCTTGCTGCAACTCAAGAAGTTCCACGACATACCCGGCTCCACTCGACAGGAAGCACGAGAGTCCCGCCCACATCCAGAGGAGCCCCGTTTCCACCTCATAGCTCGAGAGGAGGGATCTTTTCCCTGCGAGGTCGGGAAAGAATTCCCGAGGTTCCCGTCGCAACTCAAGAGATTTCGCTCTCCACAGGAAAGGCGACAGGAACTCCAGGGTCGTGCCACCATTCCCAGAGTCCCCCAGATGTCTCAGTCCATTCCAGGGAAACCTGTTTTCCCTGCACTGCCTCGACATTCAAGCCGAGGATCGACTCACACCACGGTGGCACGTGGGACAGCCCTGTGGGAAAGCCTTGTGGGAAAGCCTGGAGGGAAAGCCACAGCTCCCTTGATCCAGGCAAAGGGAAGCGTGACACTGCTGCTACAGCTCGGGAGGAAAGCGCACGTGCATGCCCCCACTAGAGCCTAGGACTGACTCCCCTGTGGAGACTACACAAGTACCCCCAGATCCATGTCAGCCCTTGAAAGGAATCCTCAGGTTCCGGCACAGACTCCACTCAAGGTCTTAGGCCCCAGCATCGACGGGAGAGGAATCCCGAGAGGCCCCGGAGCAACTCGCATGGGGACTGGCCTTTCCTGAGGCCACCAGAGCGGGTCCCTGAGGTCCCCGTTGTATTCGAGAGCACCTGCCGCAGCTCGTGATAATCCAGGAGGTTCTCCCCTCCAGGCGAGATGAGGACCATTTCCAGCGAGGCGTCTCGATGCTAATCACACCTAACTTCTGGAACTTCCAATGGGTCCTTCACACCCTTGCTGCAACTCAAGAAGTTCCCCGACATACCCGTCTCCACTTCGAGAGGAAGCACGAGAGACCCGCCCACATCCAGAGGAGCCCCGTTTCCGCCTCATAGCTCGAGAGAAGGGATCCTTTCCCTGCGTGGTCGGGAAAGAATTCCCGCCGTTCCCATCGCATCTCAAGAGGAGGCGCTCTCCACAGGAAAGGCGAGAGGAACTCCAGGGTCGTGCCACCATTCCCAGAGTCCCCCAGATGTCTCAGTCCATTCCAGGGAAACCTGTTTTCCCTGCGCTGCCTCGACTTTCAAGCGGAGGATCGACTCACACCACGGTGGCCCATAGGACAGCCCTGTGGGAAAGCCTCGTGGGAAAGCCTCGTGTAAAAGCCTCAAGGGAAAGCCACAGATCCCTTGATCCACGAGAAGGGAAGCTTGACACGGCTGCTACAGCTCGGGAGGAAAGCGCACGTGCATGTCCCCATTCGAGACGTGGACTGACTCCTCTGGGGAGACTCCAGAAGTACCCCAAGTTCCATGTCAGCACTGGGGAGGAATCCTCATGTTCTGGCACTGACTCCACACAAGGTCTTAGGCCCCAGCATCGACGGGAGAGGAATCCCGAGAGGCCGCCGAGCAATTCGCATGGGGACTGGCCTTTCCTGAGGCCACCACAGCGGGTCCCTGAGGTCCCTGTCGTAAGTCGAGAGCACCTGCCGCAGCTTGAGAAAATCCAGGAGGTTCTCCCCTCCAGGCGAGATGAGGCCCATTTCGGCTGAGCCGTCTCGACGCTAATCACACCTAAATTCTGGAACTTCCAAAGAGTCCTTCACCCCTTTGCTGCAACTCAAGAAGTTCCCCGACATACCCGTCTCCACTCGAGAGAAAGCACGTGAGTCCCGCCCACATCCAGAGGAGCCCCGTTTCTGCCTCTTAGCTCGAGAGGAGGGATCCTTTCCCTGCGTGGTCGGGAAAGAATTCCCGGCGTTCCCGTCGCTTCTCAAGAGGAGGCGCTCTCCACAGGAAAGGCGAGAGGAACTCCAGGGTCGTGCCACCATTCCCAGAGTCCCCCAGATGTCTCAGTCCATTCCCAGGGAAACCTGTTTTCCCTGCACTGCCTCGACTTTCGTTTTTTTTTTTTTTAATTTATTTTTTTATTTTTTAAATTTTAAAATCTTTAATTCTTACATGCGTTCCCAAACATGAACCCCCCTCCCACCTGCCTCCCCATAACATCTCTCTGGGTCATCCCCATGCACCAGCTCCAAGCATGCTGTATCCTGCATCAGACATTGACTGGCGATTCAATTCTTACATGATAGTATACATGTTAGAATGTCATTCTCCCAAATCATCCCACCCTCTCCCTCCCTCTGAGTCCAAAAGTCCATTATACACATCTGTGTCTCTTTCCCTGTCTTGCATACAGGGTCGTCATTGCCATCTTCCTAAATTCCATATATATGTGTTAGTATACTGTATTGGTGTTTTTCTTTCTGGCTTACTTCACTCTGTATAATCGGCTCCAGTTTCATCCATCTCATCAGAACTGATTCAAATGAATTCTTTTTTATGGCTGAGTAATACTCCATTGTGTATATGTACCACAGCTTTCTTATCCATTCATCTGCTGATGGACATCTAGGTTGTTTCCATGTCCTAGCTATTATAAACAGTGCTGCGATGAACATTGGGGTACATGTGTCTCTTTCAATTCTGGTTTCCTCGGTGTGTATGCCCAGAAGTGGGATTGCTGGGTCATAAGGTAGTTCTATGTGCCAATTTTTTAAGGAATCTCCACACTGTTCTCCATAGTGGCTGTACTAGTTTACATTCCCACCAACAGTGTAAGAGGCGTTCCCTTTTCTCCACACCCTCTCCAGCATTTATTGCTTGCAGATTTTTGGATCGCAGCCATTCTGACTGGTGTGAAGTGGTACCTCATTGTGGTTTTGATTTGCATTTCTCTAATAATGAGTGATGTGAGCATCTTTTCATGTGTTTGTTAGCCATCCATATGTCTCTTTGGAGAAATGTCTATTTAGTTCTTTGGCCATTTTTTGATTGGTCATTTATTTTTCTGGAATTGAGCTGCAGAAGTTGTTTGTATATTTTGAGATTAGTTGTTTGTCAGTTGCTTCATTTTGCTATTATTTTCTCCCATTCAGAAGGCTGTCTTTTCACCTTGCTTATATTTCCTTTGTTGTGCAGAAGCTTTTAATTTTAATTAGATCCCATTTGTTTATTTTTGCTTTTATTTCCAGAATTCTGGGAGGTGGATCATAGAGGATCCTGCTGTGATTTATGTCGGAGAGTGTTTTGCCTATGTTCTCCTCTAGGAGTTTTATAGTTTCTGGTCTTACATTTAGATCTTTAATCCATTTTGAGTTTATTTTTGTGTGCGGTGTTAGAAAGTGATCTAGTTTCATTCTTTTACAAGTGGTTGACCAGTTTTCCCAGCACCACTTGTTAAAGAGATTGTCTTTACTCCATTGTATATTCTTGCCTCCTTTGTCAAAGATAAGGTGTCCATATGTGTGTGGATTTATCTCTGGGCTTTCTATTTTGACGAATAGCCATAATGCAATCTTGAAGAAAGAAAGAATCGGAGACTGGAAGGGAATCACCTTACCGGCTGACTGTCAGATCATACTACAATGCCACAGGTCATTGTCAAGACCGAGTTAGGTACTGCGGCGACAACGAGCAGGAGCATAGTAGTCAATGGAAG
>NW_017212485.1:0-16552 GCF_001704415.2 Capra hircus
GAGAGTGAAAAAGTTAGCTTAAAGCTAAGCATTCAGAAACATTGCCATCAGTCTCATCACTTCATGGCAAATAGATGGGAAAACATTGGAAACAGCAGCAGACTATTTTGGGGGGCTTGGAAATCACTGCAGGTGATGGCTGCCTCCATGAACTTAAAACATATTTATGACTTGGAAGAAAAGTGATGACCAAACTAGACAGCATATTAAAAAGCCGAGACGTTGCTTTGCCAACAAAGATCCATCCAGTCAAGGCTATGGTTTTTCCATATGTCATGGATGGATATGAAAGATGTACTATAAAGAAAGTGACAGCTGAAAATTGGATGCTTTTGAACTGTGGTGTTGGAGAAGATGCTTGTAGGTCGCTTAGACTACAAGGAGACGCAACCACTCCATCCTAAAGGAAATCAGGTCTGAATATACATTGGAAGGACTAATACTGAACCTGAAACTCCAATACTGTGGCCATTTGATGTGAAGAGCTGACTCACTTGGAAGTTGCTTTGATTTGCCTGTGAGTGTGGGAGCCCTCCCTGGGCAAAGGGCCTCAGGGGTCATTGCCACTGAATCACGACCTCCAAGCAAGCGCATTCCAGCTGTGTGACATTCAGGAAGCAGGAGACTGGGAAAACTATCTTCCTTAGAGGAAGGAAAGTCATCCACAGAGAGTGTGTTTTCAGGCCTCTCTTTGCAGCAAGTGTTTTGCTTCTCAGACATCAGAGCTGCAGGCTTGCTCTGAGGGCCTCAATTGCAGAGTCAGGGCTGTGTGTCTCACTGCACTTTCCAAGCATTGCAGACACATTCCTAGGTTGGAGCAGTGCTTCCCATGAGAAAGAAGCCTCGGGAGTGTGTCTGAGCGGGCTGAGTGCCATGCTAGGGTCACCTAGTCGAGGGCACCTTGCACATCCAATGGCCCCAGGCGAGTAGCTATGGACCGGCCCTTCGGTTGAGATATCCCAAAGCAGGGAACAAAGCTAGCTCTGTCAGAAGGAGGAAAACAGCAATGGGATGGATTTTCAAGCAGTTGCTAAGTCACACCACGTTAGGGCTCCCCGGGAAAGAAATGCAAATTTTGGCCTCTAGGCCCAGTATCCAGATGTGTGCACAGGATATTTTCCCCACAGGATCCAAGAATGTTCCAGACAGACCTAAGCTCACTAGCTCTCTCCTGCAGAGGAAATGAAATATTGTTGCTGAACCACGAAAAGATGCTGGGATTCTTGGCTTATGGAGGAGAAGAATTCAATCCAGGGCCCAAGACGAGGCTTGATTGCTCAGAGCTTTTGAATAGAGTTTTATTAAAGTATAAAGGAGATAGAGAAAGCTTCTGACAGAGACATCACAAGGGGCAGAAAGCGTACCCCCTTGCTAGTGTTGGTAATGGAGTTATATACTCTCCAATAAGTTATGACAACGAACAAAAGAATGTCTGGAGGTTGTAAAGACTCACTAGACCTACTCCCATAATTTACATTTTAAGATAACAGGATTAGCCAGAAGGTTTTTTCCAGAGACCGTCCTCAAGAAGGATGCATGATTGTTATATAATCCTAAGGAATGTAGAGGGGAAAACAGTTTGTCCTTTCTTCCTCCTTGAGAATTCTAGACCCCTCTCTCCTTGGGGACCCTTGAACTTCTTAGAAACCTGCCTTGGCAATGACTCTCTCAGAAACATGATTGAACAGCCGTTTGGAGCTTCCTTTGACTTTCCCTGGGAGGGAGGGAGCCCTCCCTGAGCACAGGGCCTCAGGGGCCATGGCCAATGAAAAAGAATCTCCCAGCAAGTGCTTTTCAGCCCTGTGTGGCTCTCAGCCCACAGGAGTCTGAGAAAACTCTCTTCCTTGGAGGAAGGAAAGGCAGCCCAAGAGTGTGTTTTCAGGCCTGTATCTTGCAGCAAGTGTTTGGCTTGTTAGACAGAAGACCTGCAGGCCTGTTCCAACAGACTCAATGCCAGAATCAGGGTCTTGTGTCTCCCTGCAGTTTCCTGGCCTTGCAAACACATTCCTAGGTGAGAGCAGTCCTGCCCATGGGGAAGCAGGCTGCGGGAGTGTGTCTGAGGGGGCCAGGTGTCATGCTGGGTCACCTGGTCGAGGGCACCTTGCACCTCCAATGGACCCCAGGCAAGGAGTTGCAGGCCACCTCCTTGCTTCTGAAATCCCAAAATGGGGAGCAAAGCTCGCTCTGTCAGAGGGAAGAAAACAGCAACAGGATGGATTTTCAACCAGTTGCTAGGCTGTTCTGCGTTAGGGCTCCAAGGAAGGAAAATGCGAATTTTAGCCCCTACGACTGGTATCCAGGTGGGCTCCCAGGATGATTTCCCCGCAGGATCCAAGAACGTTCCAGACAGACCTGGGCTCACTAGCTCCCTCCTGCAGAGGAAACATGAGAGAACAGCTGTTTGGAGGTTGCTTTGACTTCCCCGGGAGGGTAGGATCCCTCCCTGTGTGCAGGGCCTCAGGGGCCATTGCTGCTGAGAAATGCCCTCGAAGCCAGACCTTTCCAGCCTTGTATGACTCAGCACGGAGGAGACTGGAAAAGCTCTCTTCCTTGGAGGAAGGAAAGGCAGCCCCAGAGAGTGTGTTTTCACACCTGTATCTTGCAGCAAGTGTTTGGCGTCTCAGACGTCAGACCTCCAGGCCTGCTCCAACGGCCTCAGTTCCAGAGTCAGGGCCGTGTGTCTCCCTGCATTTTCTGAGCCTTGGGAACACATTCCTAGGTCAGAACAGTCCTGCCCATGGGGAAGGAGGCTGCGGGAGTGTGTCTGAGGGGGTCGGGTGCCATGCTGGGGTCCAATAGACCCGGTACCTCCAATAGACCCCAGGACAACAGCGGTGGGGCTCCCCCTGGCTTCCGAAATGCCAAAGCGAGAAGCAAAGCTAGCTCTATCAGAAGGAAGAAAAGAGCAATCGGATGGATGTTCAGGCTGTTGCTGGGCCGCACCACTTCAGGGTCCCCCCGAGAGGAACAGGCGCCCTGTGGCCCCTAGGTCCGATATGCAGGTTAACACACAGGGTGTGTCCCCATAGGAGCCAAGAATTTTCCTGACAGACCTAGGCTCACTAGAGCTCTCCCACAGGGCAAAAGGGGTAGAACAGACTGTGGATGTGACTCTGCCTTTCACAGCGAGCATGGGGCCCTCCCTACAGCCCCGGGCTCCAGGGAAAATTGTCCCTGAAAAATGACCTCCAAGAAGCGCTTTTCCAGCAGGCTGGGATGCAGAGTTCACAGGATGCGGGGAAAGTGATCGTCCTTCAGGGAAGAAGAGGCAGCCACCCAGTGTGTGTTTGCAAGCCTGTATTTGGAAGAAACTGGTTAGCTTCTTCAAGGGGAGACCTCCAGGTCTGCTCAGAGGACCGAAATTCCAGAGGCAGCACCATGAATCTCCCCTGTCCTTTCTGAGCCTTGGAAAGACATTCCTAGCTTATAGCGGTATTGCTCATGAAGAAGCAGGATGCAGGAATGTGTCAGACATGACTGGGTGCCTTCCTGGGTTCAGCTCCGTGAGGGGCCTTTCCACTCAAATTAGGTCCCATGCCTCCTTGGGGAGGAAGGGGGGCCGCTTGCCTCCAAATTGCCAAAGGCTGGAACAAAGCTAGTTCTATCAGAGGTAAGAAAAGAGCAATTGGATGGATGTGGAAGCTGTTGCTGGGCCGCACTGCTTCAGGCCCCCCACCCCTCTGCCCCCGAGAGAAACAGGCGCCCTGTGGCCCCTAGGTCCTGGATGCAGTTTCACACATAGAATGTGTCCCCATAGGAGCCAAGAATTTTCCTGACAGACCTAGGCTCACTAGAGCTCTCCTACAGAGCAAAGGGGATGGGACAGATGTGTGGCTGTGGCTCTGCCTTTCCCTGGGAGTGTGGAGCCGCTCCCTATGGCCCCGGGCTCCAGGGGAAGTTGCCCCTGAATAATGACCTCCAAGAAGCGCTTTTCCAACTGGCTGAGACGTGGAGTTCTCAGGATGCAGGGAAAGCGAGTGTCCTTCGGGGAAGCAAAGGCAGTCACCTGTTATCATGACTTACTAGAATAGTAGGTACCTTCTCCGGTTGGGCAGAGGCCTTCCCTACCTGATCTGAAAAAGAAAACGAAGTAGCTCGCTGATTTGAGAAATAATTCCCAGACTTGGGTTTCCAACCAGTATAGAATCCGACAATGGCCCTGTCTTTGTAGCCGCGTTAATTAACAGGTATGTGAAGCTCTAAATATCAGTGGAAATTACATACAGCATATAGGCCCCAGTGTTCTGGAATGGTGGAAAGAAACAACCAAACTCTTGAAGAGACACTTTCAAAATGGATCATAGAGACTGACTGTACATGGATGGGCTTGCTTCCGGCAGACTTACTCATATTATGGGTAACCGCACGTTCCGATAGTTGTTGTCCTTATGAAATTTTCTATGGGAGACCCCCTCCCACAGTGAGGCAGGTGTTAGCAGATTTGCCACAAGTAAGGGGGTGGGATTTCACAGCAGATGGAACAATTAGGTAAGGTAATAAATCAGGTAACTAAGTTTGTATAAAAAAGAATATCATTCCCCCTTGAGGAACAGATTCATGAATTTGTGCTCAGTGATCAGGTGTGGCTCAATGACTGGAAACACAATTCCTTGGCCTGACATCGGAAAGGTCCTTATACTGTTGTTTTAGCCACAATTCTGAAAGAGATGGGAATACCAGACCACCTAACCTGCCTCTTGAGAAATCTGGATGAAGGTCAGGAAGCAACAGTTAGAGCAGGACATGGAACAACAGACTGGTTCCAAAAAGGAAAAAGAGTATGCAAAGGCTGTATATTGTCACCCTGTTTATTTAACTTATATGCAGAGTACATCATGAAAAATGCTGGGATGGAAGATACATGAGCTGGAATCAAGATTGCCTGTAGAAATATCAATAAACTTAGATATGCAGATGACACCACCATTATGGATAAATGTGAAGAGGAACGGGTATGTCGGGGAACTTCTTGAGTTGCAGCAAGGGTGTGAAGGACCCTTTGGAAGTTCCAGAGGTTAGGTGTGGTTAGTCTCGAGATGCCTCAGCAGAAATGGGCCTCATGTCGCCTGGAATGGAGAGGCTCCTGGATATTCCCGAGTTTCAGCAGGTGCTCTCGAGTTACGACAGGGACTTCAGGGACCCGCTCTGGCGGCCGCAGGAAACGCCAGTCATCATGCGTGTTGCTAGGGGGCCTCTCGTGATTCCTCTCCCGTCGATGCCGGGGCCTAAGACCTTGTGTGGAGTCGGGGCCGGAACCTGAGGATTCCTCTCCAGTGCTGACATGGATTTTGTGGTACTTCTCGAGTCTCCACAAGGGAGTCAGGCCTCGTCTCGAGTGGGGGCATGAGCGTGACATTTCCTCCCATGCTGTAGCAGCAGTGTCACGCTTCCCCATCCCTGGACCAAGGGATCTGTGGCTTTCCCTCGAGTCTTTCCCTCTAGGCTTTCCCACAGGGCTGTCCCACGTGTGACGGTGGTGTGAGTCGATCCTCGGCATGAAGGCCAAGGCAGTGCAGGGAAAACAGGTTCCTGTGGAATGGACTGAGACATCTGGGTGAGTCTCGGAATGGTGGCACGACCCTGTAGTTCCTCTCCCCTTTCCTTTGGAGAGCGCCTCCTCTTGAGATGCGATGGGAATGCCGGGAATTCTTTCCCGACCAATCATGGAAAGGATCGCACATCTCGAGCTACGAGCCGGAAACGGAGCTCCTCTGGATGTGGCCGGGACACTCGTGCTTCCTCTTGAGTGGAGACGGGTATGTCGGGGAACTTCTTGAGTTGCAGCATGACTGTGAAAGACTCTTTGGAAGTTCCAGAGGTCACGTGTGATTAGCCTCGAGACACCTCAGGGGAAACGGGCCTCATCTTGCCTGGAGGGGAGAACCACCTGGATTTTACCGTGTTGCGGCAGGTGCTCTCGACTTACGACGGGGACCTCAGGGATCCGCTCTGGTGGCCTCAGGAAATTCCAGTCCCCATGCGAGTTGCTCGGGGCCCTCTCCGGATTCCTCTCCCGTCGATGCCGGGGCCTCAGACCTTACATAGAGTCGGTGCAGTAACCTGAGGATTCCTCTCCAGTGCTGACATGGATCTTGGTGTACTTCTGGAGTCTCCCCAGGGGAGTCAGTCCTCGTCTCGAGTGGGGGCATGCACGTGCGCTTTCCTCCCGTGCTGTAGCAGCAGTGTCGCTCTTACCTTCGCGTGGATCAAGGGATCTGTGGCTTTCCCTCAAGGCTTTCCCACGAGGCTTTCCCACGAGGCTTTGCCACAGGGCTGTCCCACGTGCCACAGTGGTGTGAGTCGATCCTTGGCTTGAAAGTCGAGTCAGTGCGGGGAAACAGGTTTCCCTGGAATAGACTGAAACATCTGGGGGACTCGGAGAATGGTGGCATGTCCCTGGAGTTCCTCTCACCTTTCCTGTGGAGAACGCCTCCTCTTGAGATGCGACGGGAACGCCGGGAATTCTTTCCCGACCGCACAGGGAAAGGATCCCTCCTCTCGAGCTATGAGGGGGAAACGGGGCTCCTCTGGATGCGGGCGGAACTATCGTGCTTCCTCTTGAGTGGAGACGGGTATGTCGGGGAACTTCTTGATTTGCTGCAAGGGTGTGAAGGACCCTTTGGAAGTTCCAGAGTTTAAGTGTGCTTAGCCTTGAGATGTGTCAGCGGAAATAGGCTTCATTTTGCCTGGAGGGGAGAACATCCTTGATTTTCTCCAGTTGCGGCAGGTGCTCTCGACTTACGACGGGGACCGCAGGGACCCGCTCTGGTGGCCTCAGGAAAGGCCAGTCAAGATTCAAGACACACTGGAGAGGGAGAGACATCACGAGAGGCTCCCGAGCAACTCGCATGGGGACTGGCCTTTCCTGAGGCCACCAAAGCGGGTCCCTGAGGTCCCCGTAGTAAGTCGAGAGCACCTGGCGCAACTCGAGAAAATCCAGGAGGTTCTCCCCTCCAGGCGAGATGAGACCCATTTGCGCTGAGGCATCTCGAGGCTAATCACACCTAACCTCTGGAACTTCCAAAGGGCCCTTCACACCCTTGCTGCAACTCAATAAGTTCCCCGACATACCCGTTTCCACTCGAATGGAAGCACAAGAGTCCCGCCCACAACCAGAAGAGCCCCGTTTCAGTCTCATAGCTCGAGAGGAGGGATCCTTTCCCTGCGTGGTCGGGAAAGAATTTCCGGCGATCCCGTCGCATCTCAAGAAGAGGCGCTCTCCACAGGAAAGGCGAGAGGAACTCAGGGTCGTGCCACCATTCCCAGAGCCCCCAGATGTGTCAGTCGATTCCAGGGAAACCTGTTTTCCCCCCAATGCCTCGACTTTCAAGCCGAGGATCGACTCAGACCTCGGTGGCACGTGGGACAGCCCTGTGAAAAGCCTAGTGGGAAAGCCTCGTGGGAAAGCCTACAGAGAAAGCCACAGATCCCTGGATCCACGCAAAGGGAAGCGTGACACTGCTGCTAAAGCTCGGGAGGAAAGCGCACGTGCACGCCACACTCGCGACGAGGACTGACTCCCCTGGGAGACTCCAGAAGTACCCCAAGATCCATGTCAGAACTGGAGAGGAATCCTCAGGTTCCGGCACCGACTCCACACAAGGTCTCAGGCCCCGGCATAGACGGGAGAGGAATCAATAGAGGCCCCCGAGCAACTCGCATGGGGACAGGCCTTTCCTGAGGCGAGCAGAGCGGGTCCCTGAGGTCCCGTCGTAAGTCGAGAGCACCTGCAGCAACTCTAGAAAATCCAGGAGGTTCTCCCCTCCAGGCGAGATGAGGCCCATTTCCGCTGAGGCGTCTCGAGGCTATTCACACTTAACCTCTGGAAGCTCCAAAGGGTCCTTCACACCCTTGCTGCAACTCAAGAAGTTCCCCGACATACCCGTCTCCACTCGAGAGGAAGCACGAGAGTCCCGCCCACATCCAGAGGAGCCCCGTTTCCCCCTGCTAGCTCGAAAGAAGTGATCTTTTCCCTGCGTGGTCGGGAAAGAATTCCCGGCATTCCCGTCGCATCTCAAGAGGAGGCGCTCTCCACAGGAAAGGCGAGAGGAACTCCAGGGTCGTGCCACATTCACAGAGTTCCCCAGATGTCTCACTCCATTTCAGGGAAACCTGTTTTCCCTGCACTGCCTCGACTTTCAAGCCGAAGATCGACTCACACCACGGTGGCACATGGGACAGCCCTGTGGGAAAGCCTCGTGGGAAAGCCTCGTGGGAAAGCCTCGAGGGAAAGCCATAGATCCCTTGATCCACGCTAAGGGAAGCGTGACAGTGCTGCTACAGCTCGGGAGGAAAGCGCACGTGCATGCCCCCACTCGAGACGAGGACTGACTCCCCTGGGGAGACTCCAGAAGTCCCCCAAGGTCCATGTCAGCACTGGAGAGGAATACTCAGTTTCCGGCACCGACTCCACACAAGGTCTTAGGCCCCGGCATCGACGGGAGAGGAATCCCGAGAGGCCCCAGAGCTACTCGCATGGGGACTGGCCTTTCCATGGGCCACCAGAGCGGCTCCCTGACATCCCCGTCTTAAGTCGAGAGCACCTGCCGCCACTCGAGAAAATCCAGGAGGTTCTCCCCTCCAGGCGAGTGAGGCCCATTACCGCTGAGGGCTCTCGATGCTAATCACACCTAACCTCTGGAACTTCCAGAGGGTCCTTCACACCCTTGCTGCAACTCAAGAAGTTCCCCGACATACCGTCTCCACTCGAGAGGAAGCACGAGAGTCCCGCCCACATCCAGAGGAGCCCCGTTTCCGCCTCCTAGCTCCAGAGGAGGGATCCTTTCCCTATGTCGTCGGGAAAGAATTCCCGGCGTTCCCGTCGCATCTCAAGAGGAGGCGCTCTCCACAGGAAAGCGAGAAGAACTCCAGTGTCGTATCACCATTCCCAGAGTCCCCCAGATGTCTCAGTCCATTCCAGGGAAACCTGTTTTCCCTGCACTGCCTCGACGTTCAAGCCGAGGATCGACTCACCCACGGTGGCACGTGGGACAGCTCTGTGGAAAGCCTCGTGGGAAAGCCTCGTGGGAAAGCCTCGTGGGAAAGCCACAGATCCCTTGATCCACACTAAGGGACCGTGACACTGCTGCTACAGCTCGGGAGGAAAGTGCACGTGCATGCCCCCACTCGAGACGAGGACTGACTCCCCTCGGTAGACTCCAGAAGTACCCCAAGGTCCATGTCAACACTGGAGAGGAATCCTCAGGTTCTGAACCGACTCCACACAAGATCTTAGGCCCCGGGATCGACAGAAGAGGAATCTCGAGTGTCCCCCGAGCAACTCGCATGGGGACTTGCCTTTCCTGAGGCCACCAAAGCGGGTGTCTGAGGACACCGTGGTAAGTGGAGAGCACCAACCCCAACTCGAGAGCAACCAGGAGGTTCTCCCCGCCAGGCGTGATGAGGCCCATTTCCTCTGAGGAGTCTCGAGGCTAATCACACCTAACCTCTGGAACTTCCAAAGGGTCCTTCACACCCTTGCTGCAACTCAAAAAGTTCCCCGACATACCCGTCTCCACTCGAGAGGAAGCGAGAGAGTCCCGCCCAAATCCAGAGGAGCCCCGTTTCTTCCTCATACCTCGAGAGGAGGGATCCTTTCCCTGTGTGGTCGGGAAAGAATTCCTGGCCTTGCCTGTCACATCTCAAGAGGAGGCGCTCTCCACAGGAAAGGCGAGAGGAACTCCAGGGTCGTGCCACCATTCCCAGAGTCCCCCAGATGTCTCAGTCCATTCCAGGGAAAACTGTTTTCCCTGCACTGCCTCGATTTCATGCCGAGGATCGACTCACACCACGGTGGCACGTGGGACAGCCCTGTGGGAAAGACTCCTGGGAAAGCCTCATGGAATAGCCTCAAGGGAAAGACACTGATCCCTTGATCCACTCGACGGGAAGCGTGACACTGCTGCTACAGCTCGGGAGGAAAGCGAACGTGCATGCCGCCACTCGAGACGAGGACTGACTCCCCTGGGGAGACTCCAGAAGTACCCCAAGATCCATGTCAGCCTGGAGAGGAATGCTCAGGTACCGGCACCAACTCGTCACAGAGGTCTTAGGCCCCGGCATCGACGGGAGAGGAATCCCTGAGAGGCCCCCGAGCAACTCGCATGGGGACTGGCCTTTCCTGAGGCCACCAGAGCGGGACCCTGTGGTCCCCGTCGAAAGTCGAGAGCACCTTCCGCAACTCGAGAAAATCCAGGAGGTTCTCCCCTCCAGGCGAGATGAGGCCCATTTCCGCTGAGGCGTCTCGAGGCTAATCACACCTAACCTCTGGAACTTCCAAAGGGTCCTTCACACCCTTGCTGCAACTCAAGAAGTTCCCCGACATACCCGTCTCCACTCGAGAGGAAGCACGAGAGTCCCGCCCACATCCAGAGGAGCCCCGTTTCCGCCTCAATAGCTCGAGAGGAGGGATCCTTTCCCTGCGTGTGCGGGAAAGAATTCCCGCGTTCCCGTCGCATCTCAAGAGGAGGCGCTCTCCACAGGAAAGGCGAGAGGAACTCCAGGGTCGTGCCACCATTCCCAGAGTCCCCCAGATGTCTCAGTCCATTCCAGGGAAACCTGTTTTCCCTTGCACTGCCTCGACTTTCAAGCCGAGGATCGACTCACACCACGGTGGCACGTGGGACAGCCCTGTGGGAAAGCCTCGTGGGAAAGCCTCGTGGGAAAGCCTCGAGGGAAAGCCACTGATCCCTTGATCCACGCGAAGGGAAGCGTGACACTGCTGCTACAGCTCGGGAGGAAAGCGCACGTGCATGACCCCACTCGAGACGAGGACTGACTCCCCTGGGGAGACTCCAGAAGTACCCCAAGATCCATGTCAGCACTGGAGAGGAATCCTCAGGTTCCGGCACCGACTCCACACAAGGTCTTAGGCCCCGGCATCGACGGGAGAGGAATCCCGAGAGGCCCCCGAGCAACTCGCATGGCGACTGGCCTTTCCTGAGGCCACCAGAGCGGGTCCCTGATGGTCCCCGTCGTAAGTCGAGAGCAACCTGCCGCAACTCGAGAAAATCCAGGAGGTTCTCCCCTCCAGGGCGAGATGAGGCCCATTTCCGCTGAGGGCGTCTCGAGGTCTAATCACACCTGAACCTCTGGAACTTCCAAAGGGTCCTTCACACCCTTGCTGCAACTCAAGAAATTCCCCGACATACCCGTCTCCACTCGAGAGGAAGCACGAGAGTCCCGCCCACATCCAGAGGAGCCCCGTTTCCGCCTCCTAGCTCGAGAGGAGGGATCCTTTCCCTGCGTGGTCGGGGAAAGAATTCCGGCGTATCCAGTCGCATCTCAAGAGGAGGCGCTCTCTCACAGGAAAGGCGCGAGGAACTCCAGGGTCGTGCCACCATTCCAGAGTCACCCAGATGTCTCAGTCCATTCCAGGGAATCCTGTTTTTCCTTAGCACTGCCTCGACTTTCAAGCCGAGGATCGACTCACACCACGGTGGCACGTGGGACAGCCCTGTGGGAAAGCCTTGTGGGAAAGCCATCGAGGGAAAGCCCACAGATCCCTTGATCCATGCCGAAGGGAAGCGTGACACTGCTGCTACAGCTCGGGAAGGAAAGCGCACAGTGCATGCCCCGACTCGAGACGAGGACTGACTCCCCTGGGGAGACTCCAGAAGTACCCCAAAGATCCATGTCAGCACTGGAGAGGGATACCTCAGGTTCCGGCACCGACTCCACACAAGGTTTTAGGACCCGGCATCGACGGGAGAGGAATCCCTGAGAGGCCGCCGAGCAACTCCCAAGTGGACTGGCCTTTCCTGAGGCCACCAGGAGCGGGTCCCTGAAGTCCCCGTCGTAAGTCGAGAGCACCTGCCGCAACTCGAGAAACTCCAGGAGGTTCTCCCCTCCAGGCGAGATGAGGCCCATTTCCGCACAGGCGTCTCGAGGCTAATCACACCAGCCTCGGTAAATTCCAAAGGGTCCTTCACACCCTTGCTGCAGCTCAAGAAGATCCCCGACATACCCGTGTCCGCTCGAGAGGAAGCAGGAGAGTCCTGCCCTCATCCAGAGGAGCCCCGATTCCGCCTCAAAGCTCGAGAGGAGGAATCCTTTCCCTGCGTGTGCGGGAAAGAATTCCCGGCGTTCCCGTCACATCTGAAGTGGAGGCACTCTCCACAGGAAAGGCGAGAGGAACTCCAGGTTCGTGCCACCATTCCCAGATTCCCCCAGATGTCTCAGTCCATTCCAGGGAAAACAGTTTTCCTTGCACTGCCTCGACTTTCAAGCCGAGGAGCGACTCACACCACGGTGGCACGTGGGACAGCCCTGTGGGAAAGCCTCCTGGGTAATGCGTCGTGGGAAAGCCTCGAGGGAAAGCCACTGATCCCTTGATCCACTCGAAGGGAAGCGTGACACTGCTGCTCCAGCTCGGGAGGAAAGCGCTCGTGCATGCCCCCACTCGAGACAAGAACTGACTCCCCTGGGGAGACTCCAAAGTACCCCAAGATCCATGTCAGCAATGGAGAGGAAACCTCAGGTTCCAGAACCAACTCCACACAAGGTCTTAGGCCCCAGCATGAACGGGAGAGGAATCCCGAGAGGCCCGCGAGCAACTCGCATGGGGACTGGCCTTTCCTGAGGCCACCAGAGCGGGTCCCTGAGGTCCGTATCGAAAGGCGAGAGCACCTGCCGCAACTCGAGAAAATCCAGGAGGTTCTCCCCTCCAGGCGAGATTAGGCCCATTTCCGCTGAGGCGTCTCGAGGCTAATCACACCTAACCTCTGGAACTTCCAAAGGGTCCTTTACACCCTTGCTGCAAATCCAGAATTTCCCCGACATACCCGTCTCCACTCGAGAGGAAGCACGAGAGTCCCGCCCACATACAGAGGAGCACCGTTTCCGCCTCCTAGCTCGAGAGGAGGGATCCTTTCCCTCCGTGGTCGGGAAAGAATTCCCGGCGTTCCCGTCGCATCTCAAGAGGAGGCGCTCTCCACAGGAAAGTCGAGAGGAAGTCCAGGGTCGTGCCACCATTCCCAGATTCGCCAGATGTCTCAGTCCATTCCAGGGCAAACCTGTTTTCCTTGCACTACGTTGACTTTCAAGCCATCGATCGACTCACACCACGGTGGCACGTGGGATAGCCCTGTGGGAAAGCCTCGTGGGAAAGCCACAGATCCCTTGATCCAGGCGAAGGGAAGCATGACACTGCTGCCACAGCTCCGGAGGTAATCGCACGTGCATGCGCGCCACTCAAACGAGGACTGACTCCCCTGGGGAGACTCCAGAAGTACCCCAAGATCCATGTCAGCACTGCAGAGGAATCCTCAGGTTCCGGCACCGACTCCACACAAGGTCTTAGGCCCCGGCATCGATGGTAGAGGAATCCCGAGAGGCCCCCTAGCAACTCGCATGTGGACTGGCCTTTCCTGAGGCCACCAGAGCGGGTCCCTGAGGTCCCCGTCGTAAGTCGAGAGCACCTGCCGCAACTCGAGAAAATCCAGGAGGTTCTCCCCTCCAGGCGAGATGAAGCCCATTTCCGCTGAAGCGTCTGGAGGCTAATCACACCTAACCTCTGGAACTTCCAAAGGGTCCTTCACACCCTTGCTGCAACTCAAGAAGTTCCCCGACATACCCGTCTCCTCTCGATAGGAAGCACGAGGGTCCCGCCCACATCCAGAGGAGCCCCTTTCCGCCTCGTAGCTCGAGATGTGGGATCCTTTCCCTGCTTCGTCGGGAAAGAATTCCCGGCGTTCCCGTCGCATCTCAAGTGGAGGCGCTCTCCACAGGAAATGCGAGAGGAACTCCAGAGTCGTGCCACCATTCCAAGAGTCCCCTAGATTCTCAGTCCATTCCAGAGGAACCTGTTTTCCCTGCACTACCTCGACTTTCACGCCGAGGTTCGACTCACACCTCGGCGGCATGTGGGACAGCCCTCTGGGATAGCCTCGTGGTAAAGCCTGGAGGAAAAGCCACAGATCACTTGATCCACGCGACCGGAAGTGTGACACTGCTGCTACAGCTCGGGAGGAAAGCGCACGTGCATGCCCCCATTCGAGACGAAGACTGACTTCCCTGGGGGGGCTCCAGAAGTACCCCAAGATCCATGTCAGCACTGTAGAGGAATCCTCAGGTTCCTGCCCCAACTCCTCACAAGGTCTTTTTTTTTTCTTTCCTTTTTACTCTTTTCTTTGCATTTATTTAAACACAGTTCTCAAAACTTTTGAGTGAAATTGGGCCTCCTTTGGTAAGCAAAGAACCTGAAAGTAGTATTTAAAAAACGAACAGGCAAAGTCTTCAGATCATCCACAACACAGGTGTAGTGTTCCCTTCTTTTTTCTCAAAACTCTGAAGCACCCAGTTTTTCCATATAGTCTTAAAAGCTAGAAGAACAAGAGTACATTTGTGGTGGAATATTATTTTCACTTGCTGATTACTAATTGAAATACCATTATCCCCTTCTAACAGCTTTAAGAAATAGCCTTTTTAAGGCATACATTGTGCAACTCATCTTATTCCCTGCTATGTATAATACAGATTACATAAAGGCTGTCAAAGTCACATTTATATAAGAATTAAGCATTTGCTGTATTGAAAGATCTTTAGTTTTTAACACTAGCAGTATAGAGTTACAGAGCGTAATTTTTATCACTTAACTGCAGGTATATTAAGTATGGTATGTTTCATGGACTCGAGGAAAACGGGCATTTTTTTCTTTAATTTACTACTGACAATCTAATCAGAACAGTTCTCCTAAGCATTGATATGTTAGAAAGAAAAGTAAAAACCAAACGTTATTGTTGCTTTTTGCCATTTGGTAGCATTTTACACACAGGCTTCAATCTTCAGAATACCCTGTATTCAGTAGAAAAACCATTTAAATGAAGTTCTGTACAATAGAAACTTCTCAGCAGTCAGAATTTTAGACTGTAAAAAAATACATGTAAAACATACTTTTCTGAAAACACTTAACTTTGAACAAAGCACCGAACTACACAAATGCAGAATGAAAACAGCATTTTAACTCCACCAAAAGTAGTCATCATAAAAGGTGTAAAAGTCACCTAACTTCACCAGGCACTGTTCACTTTTTAAACAGGAGACAATAAAAAATATTGTCCACAAACAATATCCCAACTCTAGGGCAGGTTTCAGAAAGTCTTCATCTTCATGCTTTAATAGCGACGAGGTGAGTATGATCGAGATCTGGAACGTGATCTGTATCCTCCACGACTATAGTAGGGAGAAGGTGACCGTCTTCTGTATTTCTGATCCCTGTCTTGAGCAGCTCTCCATCCTCCTCCTCCTCCTCCTCCTCCTCTGTACGATCTGCTGTAATAGTCCCGATCATCATAGCCTCGATCATATCCTCTGTCATAGTAATCTCGACGGCGTGAGCTGCCATAGGTAGGTCTCCCCATGTAAATTCCTGCTGTTGGAGTATGTGGTCTTTTCGTTATGGAGAAGTCAACTCTGATCCTACATCCATCAAGCTCCATTCCATTGGCACACTCTTTTGCTTCCTTGGCATCATCTACATTTTCAAAGTATACAAAGGCAAATCCTCTTGAACGTCTAGACTGCTGGTCATATACAATAGATACATCAGCAATTGGGCCATATTTAGAGAACATTTCTCTTAGATCTCTTTCTGTAGTATACAAGCTCAATCCAAATACTCCAAGACAACAGTTAGGATCAGGATTTGCCCGATTCCCAACATGACGCCAGCGAGTAGACATGGGAGAATGACTGTGGCTATGCCGTCTTCGATAATCTCTGCTGTAAGATCTGCTACGAGATCTTCTATGGGACCGGGACCGAGATCGTGACCTTGTATAATGCCTCCGAGAACTTCTTCTGGATCTAGACCTAGATTCCGATCTGGACCTGGACTTTGATCTGGAACGCCTGGAATCTTCCTTGGAGCGAGACCTTGCAGGGGTATGACTTGCAGATTTCCCAGATCCATGAGCACTTCCGCTTCTGGAAGCAGAACGGGATTCCCCTCGCCGTAGTTCTCCTCGCCGCTGTCGCTCATGACTTTCACTGCTGTCGCCGCTCGATGTGCTTCAATCGAAGCTGCCAACCTCTCGCACCTTCAGTGTAGAGGCTCCGCCGCAGCCTCACACCACACACCGGTGCCCCAGGCACTGAGAACCGAAACGCTCCGCGTCGCCTCGCTCGGGCTCTCCACACAAGGTCTTAGGCCCCGGCATCGACGTGAGAGGAATCCTGAGAGGCCCCCTAGCAACTCCCATGGGCACTGGCCTTTTCTGAGGCCACAGGAGCGGGTCCCTGAGGTCCCCATCCTAAGACGAGAGCACCTGCTCCAACTCAAGATAATCCAGGAGGTTCTCCCCTCCAGGCGAGATGAGGCCCATTTCCCCTGAGGCATCTCGAGGCTAATCACACCTAACCTCTGGAACTTCCAAAGGGTCTTTGACACCCCCTGCTGCAAGTCAAGAAGATCACCGACATACCCGTCTCCACTCGAGATGAAGCACGAGGGTCCCGCCCACATCCAGAGGAGCCCCGTTTCCGCCTCGTATCTAGAGAGGAGGGAGTTCCTTTCCCTGCGTGGGATCGGGCAAAGGATCCTCGGCGTTCGACC